>NC_056728.1:1143149327-1143264327 GCF_019279795.1 Protopterus annectens | reverse complement strand
GATAAAGAAAACAATAGCGAGATACATTACGATGCATCTCAGAGCTGTTATGACATTCAAGCATGGCATAAAATGCGTAGTCACTGTAATTTCGAAGATGTGTCAAAATTAGAAAAAGTGGTAAAAGGAATGAAAATTAAAGGTAAAGTTGAGAGACCTAACCTAGATTGTGAAGCCTGTACGCAAGGGAAATTTGTATAGAGCAGAACCAGAGAACCAGATGCAAGAGCAAAAGTTGTGTTTGAACTAGTCCATACTGATTTGGCAGGCCCAATTGAGCCGGCAGCAAAAGATGGCTTTAAGTACACTTTAGCATTTACTGATGAATACTCGGGTGTAATATTTGTCTACTTTCTGAAAGCCAAGAGTGATACAGTCAAGGCGACTGAAAAGTTTATTGCAGATTCAGCCCCTTATGTTAGCATGATCAGATAATGGCACTGAGTTCATGTCAAAAGACTTTCAGTCACTCTTGAGTAAAAATGTTATAAGACACGAAACATCTGCACCTTATTCACCCCATCAGAATGGGACAGCAGAGAGAAATCGGAGATCACTGTTCAAAATGGCAAGGTGTATGTTTCTACAGAGTGACTTACCTAAAGAGTTGTGGACATATGCAGTAATGACTGCTGCTTTTATTCATACCCGCGGAGGTGGTGCTGCGGTAGTGTTGCCGCCTCACAGTAAGATGCTGTCCGGTTCGATTCTCAGCTAGAGCGTATTCTGTGTGGAGATGTGTGAATGGGCGTACCTTCGTTGAAGGTTGTGCGTCAGGGCTGGTAACTTGGCACATAAAAATCAACTACCAATCATTAGTGGACCGGAGTTCTGCTGTGGCGACCCCTAATCGGGAAAAGCCGAAAGACACAAACAAACTGCTGCTTTTATTCGCAACAGATGTTATAAAAGGCATGTAGGGCAGACCCCATTCTTCATGCTAACAGGGAAGAAACCTGATCTTTCAAGGATGAGAGAATTTGGATCAGTGTGTTATATATACAGACAAGATAAAAAGAAGTTAGACCCAAGATGTGATAAGGGGATCTTTGTCGGATATGATAAAAACAGCCCATCATATCTAGTCTATTGTCCTGACACAGGAAGGGTCCTTAGACACAGGTTAGACAAGTTCTTTACTAAGAATGTAGCTGAATGCCAGATTCAGACAGACCCAGAAGTGATGGATGAAGATCTTAATACCAGAAGAAGTGTGCATGTTAAGTCAGAATCAAAAGCTGATAGTCAAATCACAAATGAAATACAAGTGAATCACACTGAATCTATAATGAATGAAGGAGACACAAAAATAAGGCAAGAAGAGGAAAGGCAGGAAACACACTACTCTAAGAGAGAGAGAAAACCACCTGCATACATGAAGGACTATGAGTATAAAGTTGAAAACGACGATTATGTGACAGTTAATGTTGACTATTGTTACCGATTAATATGCAACACACCGCAGAGCTTTAAGGAAGCCATGACTTTGTCTAACTTGGAAAAGTGGGTCAAAGCCATGAAGGAGGAACTTAATTAAGTCTTTAAAAGAAAACAACACATTTACACTCACCACACTACCGGAAAATAAAAATACAGTGGGGGGTGGGGCAGATGGGTTTTCACTGTAAAAGACAATGCAGATAATTCTAAGACTTACAAAGCTAGATATGTAGCTAAAGGCTACAGTCAAGTCACTGGTATAGATTATAATGAAACATTTGCACCAACTGCGAGTATAACATCTGTACAAAGTCTAATGCAGATGGCAGCTCAGTACGATTTAGAATTTCACCAAATGGATGTACAAACGGCCTATTTACAAGCTCCTATAGACTGTGAGGTGTATATGGAGCAACCTGAAGGTTTTGAAAAGAAATCAAATAATGATGAAAAATTGGTTTGTAAACTGAATAAGTTATTATACAGACTGAAACAATCAATGTAACTAGAACAAAATGTTGCACAATTATCTTTGTGAAAATAGTTTTATCCAAAACCCTGCAGATCACTGTGTATACACTAGACAAACTGAAGATGAGAAAACAGTCCTAATTATATGGGTTGACAATCTCATTATAGCAGCTAGTGACAATGAATCACTAAACAATGTAAAGGAAATGCTCAAAGCTAAATTTAAAATGAATGATTTGGAAAGCTAAGACATTTTCTAGGCATTGACTTTATCCAGAATAGTGGTGAAATAAAGATGAAAAGAGGTACATCATGAAAATTCTTGAGAAATTTGGTATGTCTAATTGTCAAAGTAAGAACTACCCCTTCTGAACAAAAAACAAACTTTGAATGTGACAGTGAATCTACAGATCCAAGAAAATATTGTGAGCTTATGGGCAGTTTGATATATGTTATGACAAGCACGAGAAGTGCTTAGCTGGATTGTAAGTAAACTTTCACAATATTTGTCACAACTGAGTATATCTCATTTAACACTAGCCAAACATGTGTTAAGGTACTTAAAAGGTACATTGGACAGAGAGCTGTGTTACAAGAACAGTGAAGGGAAACTTTAGCTTGTGGCATACAGTGATGCAGAGTGGGCAACAGATCAAAACGACAGACATAGTACAACAGGTTATTGCTTTAGCCTCAACAGAGACGGGCCTATTATTTCATGGAAATCAAAGAAGCAACAAACAGTAGCTTTATTTACATGTGAGGCAGAGTACATGGCATTGGCAACAACAACACTGGAGAGTTTGTACCTTCTGCAGCAGCTGAGTGGAATGGATGGAGAGTGCAAGTATGTGCCAGTAACGATATCTGAGGGCAATCAAGGAGAAATCGCTTTGTCAAAGAATCCAGTAAGTCGACAGAGATGTAAACATGTTGACATTAAGTAACATTTTGTCAAGTCAGCACTTAATGATGACAAAATAAGCATTGAATATTGCCCGACAAAGGACATGGTTGCAGATATCTTTACTAAACCTGCTACGAAATCAAAGATTGAAAAGTTCATGTATTACATATTTGGAATGTGAAGGAAAAGTTATCCAAAAATATGTTCTTAAAATGTATTTGTATACAGCATAAGAGCAAGTGGGGGTGTTGGCTGATAATAATAAAAGAGAGTGAATGATCATATGTGTGCTCTTACACTGACGTCGTTGGTGTGGACAGGTCAAGAGAGGTCACATGACTGTGTGCTTTATAATAAAGGAGGAAGCGAGGGTTGTTCCCCTCTTCTATTTTTAACCAGATTGCCTTCTCGTGTTTATTTTCTTCTGTAACGTATGTCTAATCCGACTTTCTTACCCTTAAGATGATACCACCAACAACCATTCAAACACCAGTAGTTGCTTTAAACAGTAATGCTAACTGCACCCTATGACTCAAAATTGCACCTCAGGATGTGTCTATGTTTAAATGTGCTTATCTTCCATTTTTTAACAAAGCAGGATTACTGATAAATCCATATAATTTCAAATGCCGTGTTATCAGAAGGTGCAATATAAATGATTTTGCTGCCACTGTTTTACAAAGCTGTTTTGGCACTAATTTTTGATCTAGCAATCGAATATACTAATTCATGCTCAAAATTCAAAGAGAATGTTGTGACAGTGTAAGTGTACTAGAGGTATCGGCATCTGGTGATTGTTCCTGACAGGGTATTGTGTTCTCCGCCCTACTCTCAAACAATCTCCAAGGTCACATTCTAGAAACTCAGCATGTCCTAAACGAAATACAGTCACATCCTGTCAGTTAAGGCATCAAAATAGACAAAATATACCTACAGCACAGTCTAAATATTATCCATATAGCTTCAGATGTTTTTCCATATTACATCTTTCCTGTGGAAAACCCTGACTCCCTGACAAGTCATTCATTATGACTTCAAGTCTTGCATTACAATGCATCCTGTGACTAAAATAGTCAGCCAAACTTTAAATTACAAATCCTGCAGTAAAATATTAGGAAGATCACTTATGCTTCTGTTAGATCACTGGGACTTCACTTTTGTTGTCCAGCTCCTGTTCCTGTGGCAAAATATTACATTACTTGAACCACGACCATTATTTATTAATTAATTATACATTTGGTGTGGGTGGTTAAATTCAAACTCAGCAGTCACAGACCATAAATGTGCATGTTGGGACTGATTATGTATCTCACAGCTAACTTTCCTAATTCTGAATCAGCTTTGAGACACGCTTAACACTGTGTTTAAAAGAGAAAAACATTCAAACTACATTGTTCTTTTCCTTGATAAGCTAGAACTAAAAAAAGTTGCAAATTCTAGACTCTTTTTCTCTTACAAAACTTTTGCTGTAGTAAAGGATTGTATTCTCTTGTAGTGTAGCAGTTATTAAATAAAAAAAAAAAGTTTAAATAAAAAGAAGCCAGTAACCAGTGTAATGCAATATCTTGGAAACTTCCTTACTTCATCCAGCTGAATGTACATTTGCAAACCAAAGCATGAGTTCAGCAGCACAGCTTGCATATATGATATCCTGTTAAGAAATACTTTGTATTGAGTTTCGTGGGGGATGTTGATTCAGCATAATGTTATTTTGATGTATTCATTTTGCATGCAATGGTCTGATTAGCAATGTTCCTTTTCATACTGAAAACCTGCTAGTCAAAGAAGGCAGCAAGCACACACACACACACACACACACACACACACACACACACACACACACACACACACACACACTAAATAAATAAATAAATCACACATTTTGATCATAGTTATCTCTGTGAACATACTTCAGGCCCAAAACTTTACAGGTTGGGAGTATAACTGTGTAGCCAGAAATACTTCTCTGTATAGAAAGGAAGTAAGTAAACAGGATGAAAAATAAAAAACCCACATGCAAAAATCAGACTAAAGACATATAAATTCCACACAGTGGTGCAATGGTTAGTACTGTGACCAGGTTTTCAGATGGGGTTCCTTCTCCATGAATTCTCCCTGGCCTGTGTCCACAAGGGTTTTCACTTGGTAGTCTAGTTTCTTTCCACATGGCTTACAAGTAGTTAAACTGGCACACTTCCAATTTGCCAGTAGGTGTAGCCTTGTCAGAGAGTGCGTGCATGCGTGCGCATGTGTGTGTGCATGTGTGTGTGTGTGTGTGTGTGTGTGTGTGTGTGTGTGTGTGTGTGTGTGTGTGCCTGTGTGAGTATATGTAGAGAGAAGAGGGATTTCAGCTGAGCATGTGTTTGTGTGTGTGTGTGTGTGTGTGTGTGTGTGTGTGTGTGTGTGTGTGTGTGTGTGTGTGTGTGTGTGTGTGTGTGTGTGTGTGCCTGTGTGTGTATGAGCACATCCAGTGATGGACTGGCATCTTCTCCAAGATCAGCTCTATGTCTTATGCCCACTGAGTACACTCATAGGCTCCTGTTTGCATAGCACAAGAACAGGATTCAACGGGAATCAGAAAGTGAATGAATGAATATTCCACTATATATGTAATACATAAAAAAGCACCTTGACAAACAAAGCAGTTTATTTTCAGCACAGTACTTTGATTATGTATGGAAGTGGGTAGGTCTACCTATAATTAATACTATAGGGCAGAGCACATGACATATTTAATTATGATCAGGTCTCTGAGCATATCCAGCTTATTATGTCACAGAGACATGGATGCCAAGAAATTCACCTTGAGAATGAAGGTCAAGAGGTGAATCAAGGACACATAAAGTTGGTTATGATTAGAGTGACGGTCATGTTTCTTTGTAATACCTGGAGTGTTAACTGCTCCATGTACTACCAGTTGCAAAGAATGTGTTGGAGCATGAAGTATTACCGGTTTTGAAAGCTGGTAAAGCACTTAGCACTGTTAGACAGACAGCAGATATTAACAAAGTGTCCCTGTCCCAAACTAATGCTTTTAAAAACTGTTAGTTACTTTGTTGTGCCATACTTAGTGTTTATAAGTGTGCAGACCAAATCATCTGACAGATTCAAACATTGCAAGGTACAGATTAAACTGTATGTGTCTCTCAGAGCGCTGGGTCTTTTTCATTAAATGTTATGCACGTGCGACAATCTGTCACTTTAAAGTTTATAACAATTGGCAGTGTTGGTCTTTACCTACTACTAACACTGTGATTTTACTTCTAAACCTTTCTGGGCAGAAACACCTTCAAAGATCCTATACTTACAAATGCAGTGTCCCCACCCACACAACTGAAAAAAAATGTTTTTCTGTAATCCAAATATAGTTACAGATCAAGTCCCTTGCAGGTGCCTAAACCTGAAAAAGTTTCATGGGGATCTATGATCTAATTCAGGTAACAAGGAACAGTAATTAAATAAAACAGCAATTATTTTGTGCAGTATTTTAATATTGGAGACTGCTGCAGTTAATCCTTCTATAGCAAGATATCAATACCACTTCACAAAAGCCCTGTAAACATTCAGAGAAGGCAAGGCCTTCATGTGTACCAAACCAACTTACAAGCCATTTATAACAAACTTCCTGATAGCACCATATATTCCAATATTAATAGCTACAGAAACCAGGTACAGCCAGGAAACAAAAAATGAAGACATTGCCTTGCCAGTCTATAACATTATGAGATTAGACAGACCCAACAAAAATGGTGGTGGTTGTAGCACAGGTAGGCTTAAGAAGCATTTCCAGATGTAGGCATGTGCATATAAATACTGAGCACATGCAGGCAGCACTGCCATTTTGAGAGAACAGCCAGAGTGTTAGCATGTATGAGTGTGGTAGTCAGTCTGTTTATAAGTTTATTTAAGTTTAAGTTACAAAGCCTCATTCCTGATGTGTTTCTGTGTAATAAAGGTGCTTGAACTGAACTCACAACAGTTCATCTGTTTTATCCTGACCAGACGAGCGGCATGGTGTCAGAACTGGGATTGAGAGTTCAAGCCATGAAGTGCAGAGTTGAAGGTGAAGGCAGAATGAGCTGATTGAGTGATACAGAGCAGAAATGATCAAAAAGGGCCAGAAATGAACTAAAGGTAACAAAAACTTGCACGAAAGATTTATTTTTCAAAGAAAATGAAACGGAGCATTTGTGAGGCACAAAATGCATTATTAATCAAACGAGTAGCAAAAAATGTATTATTAATAAAATGAAATATTCAAAACCTTGATATTTGATAAAACTAGCAGAAATATTCATATGAGACTCACAATTACCTTTGGTTTGCATAACGAGCATGTTTAAAGTAAAACGGGCATAAGAAAAGTATAATGTGCATGATAAGAGATTAAATGGGCATGAGTACAATAAAAGGGCAAAACAAGCTTAAAGAACAAGGCGACTGCATGCTATTTAGTAAACAACCACGTTTTGGGCATAAACTACTATTTCACATTGGCTGAAGTCATTCAAAGCATAACTAAAGTTGTTCGAAGTATCTCAGAGTGTGCAAAGTGTTTGCAGAGTGTGTGCTTTATTACGGTGCAATTATTTCAAAGAGTTTGCTGTGTGCAAAGTACAGTTATATTGCAAAGTGCAGTTAAAGTACAGCCATTTTGAAAACGTTTCTTGTGCTGTGTACATTTATTCATAGAGTGCTACCATTTCAAAGTGTTTCTTACACTGTACAGAGTTATTTGCCATACTCTCCCCTATCTCTGTTCTCCTTGAAAAATGTGTGCATAAACAACTTCTTGACTATCTCCACACCGATAATATTCTCTCCCCAACATAGCACGGTTTCTGTCCAGGTCACAGCACATCCTCTGCATTGATTTCATTCCTAGACATAGTTAACAAAGCTAGGGATTCAGGACACATTGTCTCTGCCCTGTTCTTGGATCTGTCAAAAGCATTTGACACCATCTCTCACCCTTATCCTCTTATCTCAACTAGCTAACATTGGACTATCCCCCCAGGCAGTCAACTGGTTTCAAAGCTCTCTCTCAAATCGAGAACAAGCTATAAAGTGGCACAATTCCATTTCCCCCTATCTTCTTAGCCCCACAGGCATTCCCCAAGGTTCCATCTTAGGCCCTTTGCTCTTTAATATTTTCATCAGCAATCCCCATTTGGCTATCCCACAGGGCTCTCTTGTACAATATGCAGATGATTCGACCATAGTCTGCTCCGCACCAAATGCTACAAAGCTTTACCAAGATACCCAACCAGCCTTTTCCTCTGTGGAAACTTGGATTCACACTAATCATCTTTCTCTTAACTCACAAAAAAGTAAACTTATGATTTTAACACCTAAGAAACACTCCCATGTAAATAAACCCGACTTCAACATTTACTCTGTCAACAATACAAAAATTCAATTAGTGGCCCACACCAAATTGTTAGGAGTAGTAATAGATGAAAACCTCAAATTTAATTTACACATTCAAAATAATATATCTAAGACCATTAAGAAGTTAGGTCTGCTCTGTCGAGCAAATACCTCTCCCTCCCATCCAAACTAACTTTAGCACAAGCATTCCTTTTGCCTTCTCTAACTTATGGTGCTCCACTGCAATCCACCAATCTGCATTCTTGCTACAATCAAAATAAGAAATATGCTACAATAAGATCACTAAATTTGCTACAAACACCTGCCACTCAACTCATCACTGCATTGCCCTAAAAAAGATATAATGGTCTGAATTTCCTCACTGCCTACTTATTCCTCCAGCTTACAGTTGCTCATAGACTTATTTATAAACCTCAACTCTGCCCCGCACTAAGTTCGCTACTCACCATCTACAAACCCAGTAGGCCACTGCATTCAGAACAACAGCAGCTTCTACAAGTCCTTAAACCTAAATTACCTGCAGGACAGTTACTATACTCTTGGACCATGGGTAAAAAATGGAATTCCCTGCCTGCAGCCATCTGCCTTCAACATAATCCTAACTACTTTAAAACTGCTCTGCAAAACCACTTCCTCACCAACTGGATATATAACTGCTTCATTTCAACTTCTGCTATTACCTAATTTGTCAGCTGAACTCAGTCAGTCCTCCTCTAGCCCTGCTAATATCTCTTTTTTCCCTGCACTAAGTTATGTTGCCATTTTCCTTTTAACCTACCTCTATTCTCAACCCTCATACCTCTCCTAAACAACTTCTACCTCTGCCTGTCTGCTCTCTTGACTTGCACTCTAACATCTGTAATTTATCTAGTACTTTAACTCAATGATCTCTTTCAGCTAATCCATACCTTATAATCAATTTATTTCTAGTATTGTCTAAATCATATTGATGTCTCTCAAACCATTACTCCATCACTGTAAATATCTTTACCTATATAATTATACTACAATCATTATGCATCTAATTGAATGATTTTTTTGTATAATATTTCTTTCAAGCCAATTATTTTATGTTAGTTTTGTAAAATGTCCTTAAATGATTATATGTGTTATTTACAATCTTGGAGCATTTCTCCCCGGGCCTCCACCGAAAATAGTCTTTTCCTGGCCCAGTGGGCTTTCCCGGTAATCAAATGCCAATAAAATAATAATAAATAAAACAAATACAGCCATTTTGAAAGGTTCTTGTGCTGTGTACAGTTTATTTGCAAAGTGCATTCATTTCAAAGTGCCTCTTACTCCGAGCTTCTTCTGCTGTGTACAGTTTGTTCGCAAAGTATAGTCACTTCAAAGTATTTCTTACACTGGTAGGGAATGGTTTCACAAGTGTTCTTGTGCTATGGAGACTGATTTGGCAAAGTGCAGTTATTTGAAAGAGTCTGTTGTGCTATTGGGCATAATTACAAGTTCTGGCATAAAATTCTGTCATATATCTATGTGTGTGTGTTCGTACATAACTCCAAGCAGCTTCACTACTGTGTGTTGATATGGCAGAGGCATTTCGTAGAACCAGTCCATTTTTGTTTGATCATAGTATTGCAGAGAATTGGAGAGTAATTTAGCAGGAATACAATATTTTTATACAAGCAGCTTTTTCTGACAAAGATGCATGTACAAGGGCATTCATTTTGCTTAACTTAGCTGGGTTAGAAGCCAATGAGAGGGACCGTTTATTTGTGTATGCACCAGCAGTATATGCAGGAGAAGGGGAAAACCACCATATAGTTGTACCAGCTGAATCAACAGAAGACCCTGAATGCTTGAAATGTAAATTTAGAGAAATGTGCAAACCTCAGACAAATGTTACATTGGAGAGGCACCTATTCTACACAAGAGACTAAAGGCCAGGTGAAATTTTCACAGCTTATACCACTGACTTGAGAAATAAGGCTAAAATGTGCAGATTTGGTGACTTAAAAGATGAGTTAATAATGGGCAGGCTTGTGTGTGGTGTTAATAGCGCTTCAGTGAGAAAGATTTTGCTGCATGACAGTGATTTAATATTGAGCAAAGCCATAGAGATTTGTCAAATCCATGAGCTCACAGAAAAGCACACGAGTATGCTTACAAGTGACAAGAGCTTATTTTGAGCAGCTCTAGAGCAAGTGTAGATAGCATGCAGCACATGGCAAGCAGAAGCAGGCCTAAGCACATGGCAGCTGCAAACCCTCTTTCTCAGGGAGGACCAGTAACTTTCTAGCAAGTTCCAAGACTAGCTCAGCAAAATGGACAGGCTCAGTACAGTACAAGGGTGAGTCAGCAAAACCCAAGTCAAGTCTTATTTTAACTGTCATAATTGTGGTGCCAACCATGAGTCTAAAAGAGAGAAGTGCTTAACATTTGGTCGGCAATGCCTCACGTGTAAAAAATGGAACCACTTTCAAATTTTTTGTAACTCAAGCAAGTCTCATTCAGTTATTAAGAAAGGTCATTTAAAAAAGCAAGTTGAACATGTAGAAAGCTGCAACCCTACTTTCTATGTAAATGGTATATCAGTGATCAGTGAGAAGGTTAATGAAGTAGATTTATTGGCAAAAAATGAAGTATTTTGTACTGTCCTGATCAATGGTAAGCCCACAGAACTGAAAGTAGACACTGGTTCAAAGTGTAATGTGATGTAAGCAGAAACATTTGCTAGAGTGAGAGCTGGTGAGCAACTTAACTTGGTCAATTGTGTGAAGCTTGTTGCTTATGAAGGTGAAGAGATTCAAACTGAAGGCTCAGTAGTGCTTTCATGCTATTCAGCTGGGGACAGTTACAGCTTGCAATTTTATGCAGTTAGAAGACCTGTGCAGTCATTATTGGGTCTCAGAAATATTCTGAGAATGAAACTGCTTTCTTTTACCAAAGAAGTACATCATATAAGCACTTGCCTCAGTTCCAGCTATACTGATGCTATTTTCTCAAAGTATGCTGATGTTTTCAATGACAAGTTAGGCAAACTTCCAGTTGTGTACTGCACGAAAGTAGACCCAGAGGTCAGTCCATTGGTCAGACCAGCAAGGAGAATTTCAATAGCTATGCAAGACAAAGTCAAAGTCCAGTTAGACAAAATGGTGCAGCAAGGTGTGATTTGTCCAGTTACAGAGCCAACTGAGTGGGTGTCTTCCATGGTAGCTGCTTGTAAGAAAAGTTTAGATGAAATCAGAATATGCATTGACCCAAGAGACTTAAACAAGGCATTAAAGAGGCCTCATCATCCTATGTGTACAGTCGAGGTGATTGCCACATTCATGTCAAATGCCATTTTTTTTCTGTCATAAATGCAAAGAGTTCATTTTGGCAAGTGATGCTTGATCACAAATTTTCACTACTGACTACATTTAGTACCCCATTTGGTAGACACAGATTCCTCAGGATGCCTTTTGGAATAAATTCTGCAAGTGAAGTCTTTCAGTGTGCAATGGAGCAAATGTTTTTGGGTTATCCATGTGCTATAACAGTTGATGATTTACTGGTTGGAGGCAATGGTGAAGCAGAGCATGACAGAAACCTCAAGAAAGTTCTGGATACAGCATGTGAAGTGAACTTAAAGCTCAATCCTCTGAAATGTAGATTCAGACTATCAGAAGTTACTTATGTAGGTCATTTATTTACCAGTAAAGGCTTATGACCAGATCCTTCTAAATTAGCAGTAATTCTTGAGAGGCCAGCCCCACGCAGTTTCCAAGCTTTACAGCATTTTCTTGGTATGGTTAACTATTTAGGAAAATTTATCCTTGACTTTAATGAGTTATCAGTGCTTTTAAGAGAGATGACAAGTTGCCTGGTCATGGTTGGAACAACACCAGAGAGCATTTGATAACTTCAAACAGCAAATTGCCAACCCGCCTATATTAAGATACTATGATGTCAAAAAAAGTAGTTCTTTCCTGTGATGCTACAAAGTTCAGTCTTGGTGATGTTATTCTTCAGGAGGACAGACCTGTTGCCTATGCATCTAGAACTCTTACCCAAACAGAGATGCAGTATGCTCAAATTGAGAAGGAACTTTTGAGAATTGTGTTCGCATGTCCACTCTCTAAGTAACTGGCTATGCTCATGTCACTCACCAGGCTAATCCATACCAAGAGAATTTGTCAGGGTACAGCTATGTATAAACAGGTTCTCCCCTGAAAGCTTCCAAACCCGTATACATTTACCTTACAAAACTTATAACTGCAAAAAAAAAAAAAAAGAAAAAGTTGTCTACTGTAAGAAATGTTAATCACTAGCATGATGTCCTATTGTGTGTATATATGCTATATGTATGTTTGTTAATCACTAGCATGTTGTCCTGATGTGTATACATGCCATATGTATGTATGTTCTACTTCTTTTTACTCTCATGTAATGTATTGTAATGTGGAGCTTTTTTCCCCGGGCCTCCACTGAAAATGGACCTGTGTCCAGTTGGACTTTCCTGGTAAACAAATGTAAAATAAAAATAAAAATAAATAAATGTTCAAAGTTTCATGATTATATCTATAGCCAAGTTATCCAAATAGAAACTGATCATCAACCTCTAGTCACTATTTTAAAGAAGCCTCTGCATACCTCTTCCGCAAGACAACAAAGAATTATGCTTATATTACAAAAGTACAATTTAAAAATGGTTTATGCAAAAGGCAAACTTCTTTATCTGGCTGATACCTTATCCAGATCACCCAGAAATACCACAGAACAGCTTGATGCACAGAATTTTGACTTTGAGTCATGAAAGTGTGTAATTTTTCTACCACGAGACTTGATTTGCTGAGAGATCATACAAAGACTGATCCAATTTTGCAACAGCTCAACCACTTCATCAATGTTGGATGGCAGTCAAAGCAATTCTGTGTACCATCAGAAGTACAACTTTACTTTCCATACAGAGATGAGATGCTGATGGACGATGGTATCATTTTCAAAAAGGTTATTGCTCCTACTTCCTTACAACATGAATACATCCAGATTTTGTATCGTGGCCATGCAGGTTCCAATTCTACCCAAAGAAGGGTGAGAGGAGTAGTATTTTGGCCTTCTCTATCAAAGAACATTGATAAAGTGCTTTCTTATTCAGTATGCAACAGTACTAAACTGCATTTGCAAAAAGAGACACTTCATCTAAGCCAAATTCCTGAGCTACCTTGGTCAACAGTAGCCACTGACATATTTGAATGGAACAATCATAATTACTTCGTATTGGTTGACTCGTATTGGAACTGGTTTGATAACGATTTGTTACCTAAGCTAACATCCAGTGCTGTTATTACTAAGATGAAACATCATTTCTCAGTCCATGGTAGTCCACACCAAGTTATTTCTGACAATGGTACCCAGTTTACCAGTCAATTGTTTCAGAGATTTGAAAAAGAGTGGGCCTTTATCCATGTTACTAGTAGTCCTGAATACCCACAGTCAAATGGCCTTGCTGAACGTGCAGTACAGAGTGCAAAGCAAATTACTAGAGAGGTCAAAGTGTGACAATACTGATATCTTCTTGAATTTGCTTGATCTCAGAAATATACCCTGTGACAACCTACTTGGCTCGCCTGCTCAGAGACTTCTATCTAGGCAAACCAGAACAACATTGCCTATCAGTTATAGTTTGTTGGTGCCTAATGCTAAAAGCAACAAAGCAATCAAAGCCCAACTTTGTTTCTTTCAGAAGTCAGCTATGATAAAATGAGCAGATTTCTTTGTCCATTGAAAGAAGGAAGGAGAGACAGTGAGGATGCAAGCGGCGAAAGGCTTTGATCGATTTGGTCAAGTGACAGGCATATGTGCTGAGCTGAGATCCTGCTTAGTGGAATCTGAGGGTATAGAATACAGGAGAAACCACAGGCATCTTCTTCCTGTGTCAGAAATGATACTGCAGCATCGTACCTGTGATACAGACTCTAGATCTCAGAGCAACCCTGATGATGTTCACACTGAAGAACATGTCTCAGCATCCATTCCCGTTCCTGATGATTTCCCAGATGTCTCCAAAGTTGAACATTCCTTAAAGACAGTGTCCATTGCTAGATCCAATTCTGACTTTTATGTTACATGATCAGGTCGTATTTCTAGACCTAATGTAAAATACACAACAACCTAGACATGATTATTTTATATGTGTCTGATTTTGCATGACTGTATGTCAAACAATTAGTTCTGTATAATTGCATGTCAAAAGATCATTTCTGTGTAATTGCATGTCATTGAATAATGTAATTTCATATATGATCTATTTCTCAAAGAGAGATGATGTAGATCAGAGCATGTGTATGTACCTTTAAGAAGCATTTCCAGATGTAAGCATGTGCATATAAATAGTGAGCATGTGCAGGCAGCACTGCCATTTTGAAAGAACAGAGTGTTAGCATGTATGAGAGTGGTAGTCAATTTGTTTATAAGTTTATTTAAGTTTAAGTTACAAAGCCTCATTCCTGATGTGTTTGTGTGTAATAAAGCTGTTTGAACTGAACTCACAACAGTTTGTCTATTTTATCCTGACTAGACGAGCGACAGCGGTGTTGCTATTTTCATTAAACACACACTAGAAATCTTCCTTTTCCCCCACACTCTGGCAACTTTCTCCAACTCATAAATCCTGCTAAACTTACTAAAAGTAAATACTCACAAGATAGTTACAAGCATGGATATATACATACCCCATGGCAGCAATGCTAAAACACTGGAAGATACTCTGTGATGGGCCTCCTCAAAAATCCATGTTGAAAACATAATATTGGTTGATATTAATATAGACTGGCAAAATATACACTGAAAATCCAACCAATAATATACATCTGTGCAAGTATACCCAATGTATAACCACACTAACTAGATATAACAAAGCCACGGTTGAACAATAAACCATTGACTGGATCCTAACATCCTCTCCAAGTAAAATATCATCCCATGGAACTCTGTCAGACAGCCTAAGTGATCACTTGACAATCTACACCACAAGGTACCATAGCAACAGCCCCAGAACACACATCATTACAGCCTGGTAAGAAAATATACTACTTTTCATGAAGACACTTTTATTAATACATTACATCTCCTTAACTAGGAGTCATAGATGATGCTGTCTCTAAGTTCAACAAAATCTTACTAGGTGCTCAAAATGTACTAGCTCCCTCAGAATAAAAAAGACTCAAAGTCAACCCAGCCACATGGCTACTCCAGAACTTAAACAACTCATGAAACAAAAGACAAAGCATGGAAGGACTGAACAGAAAATAGAACAGTCTCTATGTTACCAGCATATAGACAGCTTAGAAACCAAACAAAGCAATTTATCAACAAAGATAAGAAAATTTACTACTCAGCCAATCAAAACATACACACTAGTAATCCAAAACTGTTGCAACCCTCAATCAATAAACTGTTAGCACAAGTTACACAGGCAACACCAAACACACAGAAACAAAAATGATAACATAGTCAACCACTTTAATACCCACTTTACATAGACAGTACAGTGATTAATCAAGCAAGTGACTAATCAAGCTCTTGATGTCCCTACTCAGTCAAATATCCTCCTGCAACATTTCTCCTTCCAACCAGTTCCCACTGATATCATGAAAAAGTAACTAAAAAAATTAAAACCTACTACAACTCTCACTGACAGTCTGCCTGGTGATTAAGTTAAAATGGCAGCAGAAGCTTTTGCAGATCCCATTTCAATTGTGATAGAACAATCCATATCTGAAAATAAAGTCCCTTCTCTATGAAAAATAAATATTCATTATTCCACTGCACAAAGGAGGAATCAATATATATCTTAAATTCTACAGGTTAATTGCCATTTTATGCCCCCTATCAAAAATATTAGAAAAATGTATTCATACACAACTTCTCAACTATCTAATAGATTACCAGCTTCTGTCTTCAACCCAGCATGGCTTCCACCCTCATTATAGCACAACTAAGGCTTTGCTGAATTTTGTTAAAACTGTCAGTGCTCACAGAAACACCAAAAGCCTAGTCTCCACCATCTTCCTAGTCTTATCAAAAGCCTTTTACACTGTCAGCCTCTTGAAAGCTCTTCATAAACTCTTCTATTTAGGGTTCACCAACTCTTCACTGTAATGGTTCCCTAGGTACTTCTCAAACAGAGGACAAGCAGTGAAATGGAAAAATGATTTCTTCACCTTCTTGCCAGTGACCATTAGTATCTCACAAGCATTTATACTCAGCCCCATGTTTTTAAACATTTTCATCAGTGACCTCTTCACTGCTATAAAAAATGCTGCCTTGGTTCAGTAAGCTGATGAGTCGACCCTAATCTACCCTGTCAAATTTCTCTCTATACTCCAAAACCTTATACAACAATCATTTGCATCAATTGAAATATAGCTAAATAATTCACAATGACTTTTAAACTGTAAAAAAACCTAAATTACTGCTCATCACCCCAAAACACATCTATACCAAAGCAACACTACTCACTATTGTTTCTGCCAACAACATATTGATAGAACATGTAAACCACACAAAATTACTGTGTGTCATA
Source organism: Protopterus annectens (assembly GCF_019279795.1). Lineage (NCBI taxonomy): Eukaryota > Metazoa > Chordata > Ceratodontiformes > Protopteridae > Protopterus > Protopterus annectens. The sequence goes on along the minus strand of NC_056728.1, from coordinate 1,143,247,588 downwards.
ATAGATGACCAGTTGAAATTCGGCCACCATATATTACGTTTAGTTAAAAAAAATCATTAAAACTAGGTTCACTGTACAGAGTCTCACAACTGTCAAACTTGAGGAATACTATAATAAAATAGCCAAATTTGCAGTAAGCTATAACAATAGACTAAGAAAGGCAGCCGAAGTTTGGAGAACTAATCTTCATACGCTCTCATGGAACTCAATTATGGCAGCTAGTAATGCTAAGTACATTTATTTTTTATTGATTACAAACTCAGTTTTGCTGTCCACTGTAGTTCTGTAGTAATAAATCTGAACATCAGAACTGCTGCACAGTACTGCCTCGGAAGATACCACAATGTAGTAGGTACACTGATATCAGCCAGAACAAAAGAGCTGCCTCTGTTACAAATGCATGCCAGCCAGCAGGAGACTGATGATTGTCCAGTCCACTGATAACGTGCAGCCTCTGCCTTGTACTAGTCCATTCCTTCTTATTGTATTTGATCTTCCACATGAGCTATTTTCTCTGGAAGGAATCCATTGTGTTAATCCTTATTACCCACTTTAGTATTGCATTCCTTACAGGCATCACTCTTTTCACAAAGTAGCATTTTCTTAAACAAATACTATATCTAGTCATCTATAGTTGTAGCTTGTGACTTCTTATCAGCTGCCCTTTTGTCTTGACATCTAGTCTTTCACTGTCTCCCATTATGATCTTGGGCACCCAGTTTAAGATACCTGTCTAGCTCCAGTTTGATTCTAGTGAGAAGTGTCCTGGCTTGTTCTAACTATCTTTAAAGTCTGACCTTTTCATTCTTCTGAACTTCTTGGTTACCTTCATCTGACCTCTTTCCAAAGCAATGATGTCCACCATGTCCAGATGTATGCAGCACTACAAATGTGGTCTGACCAGTCACTAATACAGAAGTATAAAATGACCTCTTTATCTTTGTAGTCTATTCACCTGAGGATAATCTCCAGTAGCCTATTAAATTTTGCACCTATTTTTTTTAACTCATTTGCAGTTATATGACTACATTGGGGTGCTCCCCGTGCCCCATTTGTATGAGATATAATACTCCCAATCCGTATTGTACACCTAGCTTGTTATGCATTATCAGACTGCATATTTCTGAGCTAATCTTTAGGTGTCACTACCCAGTTTGCCAGCTTCTCTGCTAGGGCTTATACGTCCATCCAATATGACTGCAGTAGTCTTGATGCCATCTCTTCATTGGTTCATAGGTCCATAGACAGATACTAGGCAATCAGTCATCAGATCATTTTCAGCCTAAACTTGGCCATACAGGGCTCACACCCCTTACTTACTTGTGAGCAGTCAAGTGTAGAGCCACTGCATCATGGCTGATCTTAAGGTTCAAAGGTTGTTTCTAGGCAGGTAGGCAGACCACTGAGAAGCTGGGCCAAATTTCTCATTTGCCCCAGAGCACTGTTTGGTTAACTCATTACCACTTAAATGGTGTGGAGTCTCACACTTCTAACAGCCTGCACACATCTTGTATTCCAGAGTATTTTCTGAAAAATAAACTTAAAAAGCATAAGATAAACAAAGGTAAGTATTTTGTGAACAATTAAAGGTTTTAAAACTGTACACATTGCAGTGTTATCAGTAAGGAGTATTATTTGCAGTGATAATAGTCCAGTTCATTCATAGTATTTCCATAAATACTATAATATAGAATAATGCACAGAAACCCAAATTATATTTTTTGTTAAACTTTCACATACAATTTCTCGATCTTGGAAGCTGTATTAGCTAAACATATATTGTTAGAGCATTTCTGTTAAGCAGATATAAGTTTTCATCTGACAATAATAAATTCCTCTGTGAGTGCATGTTTATTGAGATATTTACAGAAATATGAAAACGTGTTTAATTGTGTGATTATCAATATTAATCACACTGAATATTTCTCAATGTGTGCAACTTACAGTGCAAATTTGAAAGACAGTTTTCTTGAACAATATTTAAGGTTTCACCTAATGTCATGCAACAGTTTTTAAGTCAGTTGTTTTTTTGAAGTATTACGTACACATGGAAATATTGTTTATTTTAATAATTACTAACATACAAGAAATCTATCAGGTATAGTGTAATATAAATGGACATTGACAATGAATTTTCCTTTCGTCCACCATGGCATATTGCACCATACCTCTTAATAAACTGTAGGGCTCTCAGTTATGTAAATACGCACATACATATGAACATATGAATAATAAGTAATGACTTTCAAATAATGCCTATTATTATCTGGAAAGTCACTTGGGAAATGTAGCCAGACCCAGAAATGTTCTGGATGCCATAAGGAGCTATTGGTCTGAACTGGAAGCATAAAAAAAGCTCTATAGGCTTGAATGAGTTAAGTTGCTTGCTTAAAGTCACACACACTGGGTAAATGGAGGCTGAAGGAATCAAACACTGTACTAGAGGAAGCAGCTTGTTAGCAGTTCATAGCCTTAATCCTCTGCCCTAACTGCCAGACCGACCTTAAATGTATAGGCTGGTTGCACAGGTCAGGAACTGGGTCAATTGCTTGGAAGGCAGTTACGTGCACCACAATGCCACCAATACCTAGTGTAATGACTGGAACAAATATAGTAAATGAGTACTTGGTCCAGCATCACCACCTTGAAAACATTATTGGTTACGTTTCTGTGATGGAGTCCTCATTACTGCTGTCCTCTGTCTTTACCCACATTATCATTTTAGTACTGCTCCCACCTCAGAGATTACATTGCCTGAACTACCCTTGTATAGTCCCTTGGTACACCAAAAGTATAAATAGATTAGGTTCATTTAACAAGATAGTCTGCTTTCAGACCTATAGTGGTTCATGTTTTGCAGTTTGTTTTCCTAAAATAATATTGTCAGCCTTCCCCTTAGCACTTTGTCTATTGCATTCCTAGCTACTGAGGTCAGGCTTACTGGCCTGTACTTTCCAGTAAATGCAGAATTTCCATGTTGATTTGTGTTCTATTGACTTTCTCTGTTGATTTGTTGCTCTGGGACTCTGGACAGATTCTTGCCAAATTTAGGTGGTATTCCACTCATTCATTCTGGTTTACCCTCTCCCACCCTCGTCAACTCCTTTTTCGTACACTTAACATCATTAAATCCAGTTATTCATTGATACTTTTCTTCTCCATATTTCCTTCTGAGGCCTGGTACTAGTTCTTGTTCTCTTGTGAAGCTGGATAAAAAAGAAAGAAAGAAAGAAAAAGAAACAAATGTTAGGGATCTCAGCTTGTGCCCTGTCTTTTTTTGATGTTCCTTCATTCTTAGCTTGGTTAACGCTGTTCTTGGCTTTTGCTTCTCTGTGACATATTACTACATCATATAGTTCTGCTTATCTCAGTCCCACATATGACAGCAGCATATCAGAAATTGTCAGTTTGTGTAGGATTCGGAGAGTACAACACACTGCAGTTGCACACTGAGGTCTCACAAACAAGCTAACAATGCTGCAGCTATGTTTTACCCACAGGATAGCATTTTGTGACAACTGCAGACACCTCATTTTAGAAGTAAGAATGTCCATGACGTATAAGGTCCGGTTGTCATCACTATCATAAGATGTTTAGGATGATGAACACTAAATTAAATAATTCTTTATCAACATGTATACAAAGCTGTCATAGGAAGGTCTTCCTTTAAATTTCAAATATTTAGCACCTAGCAAGTAAACAGAAGTGATGCTGCAGGCGAGTTATATACGCAAATTGTCACTTGGTGATATGCATGCTTTTAGTGTGAGAAAGGAAGGACATAATGTTCTATACATACTTGGATACTGAGAGAATGTGTATAAGTAATGAATGATCAAATAAATGGTTATGTACTCAACTGCAGGTCACTTTACTGTATCAAATCCTGAATAATTTTTGCACTGATCATCTCTGATAAAGGGCTCCTGGCTCAGTGGGTCTCATATTGTCATTAAAATTAAATTAATATGTAATGACTTCCTAATAACTAATGTTACACAGTTAGAGCTTGGCATGGTATTTACATTTTAGAAATTAATCAGAAGATTCAGAACATATATTATAAGGACAGCAATTAGTATATGTTGAAAGAAGATATAGAGATTCAAACTTTGGCCTTTCCAAGCTTAGAATAGTTTTGCAACAATGGCTAAATGAAATATTAATTTACAAGACTGACAAAGGGCTATGTAGATGTGAGGAAGTAATTTTACAAAACAAGATATCAAACTTTTCACTGCAGTTTGTGCTAGCCAAACATGCAGTCCTTATTTCTACTGTCACTCAACATGCAGAGGTACATGACCAGTGGCAACTTACAGCAGTGATGACAGGCATAGCTTTAGGATACAGAGATACATACATTCAGTCATTCAGCAGTAGGTTAGCAAACAAAACACTATCAGAAAAGCATTACAGCTAATTATCACTTCCAGCAAACAGAACTGGTTCTACTATGTTGTTGTTTGTCTTTCAGCTTTTCCCAGTTAGGGGTCGCCACAGCAGAACTCTGGTCAGCTAATGATTGGCAGTTTTTTTTTTATGGTGTCAAGTTGCCAGCCCAATTCCCAACCTTCAATGAAGACACACCCATTCAACACATGTCTTTCAAACACCCACTCGACCACAGGGAGGACATGCAGACTCCACACAGAAGGCACTAACAACCCAAGCCAAGAATCGAACAGGAGAACCTCTTGTTGTGAGGCAACAATGCTACCACTGCACCACCGCAGAAGTTGAGCTGGTTTTACTATGTAAGACCAAAATGCAGTTACTCAGAACACAACTTCTTTATCTTATCTCAAAAGCTGCCCTTTTATGCAAAACAAGAGAACAGTTCCAAATAAGTGTTTTTTGCACCCCCCCCCCTGCACCACTCTCATGATGGCAATGACCTACTTATATGTATTAACCCTGTGGCTGCACAGCAGCTGGAATTGGTACTCCCAAAAATAATGCATTGTGGTTTTCCTCTACCCCTAAAACTGAGCAGTTGTGATCAACTGATGCTCCAGAAAAACATGAGGCAGTCAACAGGGACAACATGTAATGTATTTAGGTGCAACCTCTGGCCTGACTTACAAAATATATCCTTCTTTTTGGGTATTTTGTAAACAAAAGCCATGGAGGGTTTTAGGCTACACATAACAACGTTCAAAATGTATCATCCAAGACCCGGGGAATATTTAAATGCCAATTAGTAGTACTTGCATCTGAAAATGAAAGGAGTGATACTTTACTTTGCTAGGATGCAGCATTTGTACAAAATGAAACTGTTGAAAAGATCATTGTATAATAACACTGAAGAGAGACTGGCATATTGTTTATCTAACAGTGGATAACAGCTGATATACAGTGCCTATCTGAAATAGTGAAGCAAAACTAACTTATTTTGCAGGGTTTTCTAATTGTTATATATTTCTAAACAGACAGTGACATCAGTCATCAAATTAGCTTTTTGTAATGTAGTAACCTAGAAAAGTACTGCAGTGGGTTAATCTCACCTACAAGATTGTGGAGGCATTCAAGGCAGGTCATGTACATTATTCTGCTGTACCGGCAAGTGCTAAAAAAAATTACACAAATGCTTTTGCAATTACCCCTGCCTTTTTTACTTCAGATTGAAGACCTGTTTGTTAAATATTCACAGCATAACTCTCAACTGTACAGATTTTTGCAGAATGTCCAGATTTTTGCCTCATATTTTTGGTCTCTTCCTCATAAAATTTGTGTTTTTCTGTCATATAATTGAGGATTGAAGTCACTAAATAATGACAGTTTCAGATTTCATATTCTTTAGAAAATACTTTCTAATACAATACCTGTTATTCAAGCAATGTTCTAAGTTTATGTGAACAATATTTTAAATGTGTCCCTATGTTTGTCTCTTGTCCCCCCCCCCCATTAATATTTGCTTTGTCCACATTTCTTGTGTTACAAGGTTGACAGGTATGAGTCATAGCTGTTTCAGTGATTTAAACCTTCTCCTCCTTTTGTTGTTTTTGTTGTTTTGCAAAATCCTTTGTAAAGGAAGGGAAACTTGTTAGGCTTAAGATAGCCCACAAGGGCACTTCGCCTAGCACTTACCTATGAACCCATGTTTTTTTGTTTATTAATACATTATATATAATTCTCAGTCTTGCCATAGTCATCTTCCACTTTCCCAGATTATACATGGATACTTATTTAAAAAACCCTTATCTCAAGAAATCCCTAATGTTAACTGGCTGTTCTTGATAGTTTATTCATTGTGTTTACCCCATTTGTATACCATAGTTGTAAAAGAAGGCTATATTCTATGTGTGCATTCAGCACTTGTCTACATAGTAGTAAAACCGTCATCTTTTTCTCACTGTATATGTTCTAGCATGCTGTATCCCAACATTTTTATATTGTTTTCTATTCCCTTCTATGAAACCAAATCCACATTTGCTGCATGCTGGAGAATAAAAGTATATGTCACATATTAGTTTAATACATAGATCTGTTAAATTCCTCAGAAATAATACTATAGCCATTCCCCTTAAATCATAAACCAGTAAATTTATTTATTTTAAAATCTCCTTTTTCATAGAGATGCTTGCTGGTTTGCTGGCTGTACATCCATACTGTGCACGCAGTGTAGGTTTAAGACTAGACGTGTAACCATAGAAAAGGACAGAGCATGTGACCACCAATTTAGGAACATTACAGGACCATTCAGTTTCCATGGTCTATTATGAATAGGATGTGTCATTGCTGGAGATAGGCTGGTACACAGTGTATCATGACATCATACCTCTCAACTGTCCAGATTTTTGGCTCATATTTTTGGTCTATTCCTCATAAAATTTGTGGTTTTCTGGCAAATCACTGGGATGATAAAAGGATTGAACTCACTAAAGAATGATATACATTTAAGTTTCAGAGTTCAAATCCTTCAGAAAATGCATGTTCAAACAAACCCTGGTAATCTAGCAACTTTCTAAGTTTATAAGAGCAATATTTAAAATATGCCCCTACTTTTGGACCTTTGTCCCCCCATTTTGTCAGGCTTTGTCTAGATTTCTTGCACTAAATGGTTGAGAGGTATGCATGGCATGTCTAATTTATGTCTAAAGAGGAGTTAAATAAAGTTATTCTTTGGTGCCATTCTCTAACATGCGGAACTACTCTCTGCTGTTACAGTTGTTACAATTTCATTCCACCCATATCTTGAACAAAAGACAAAGGGGTATGGAAGCCGAAATAACATTGAAATCAGAACTCAGTTTCAGGCTTTTGAATGAAGAATAGAACAGCTTTGTGCTTATACTTATGGAAGGCTTAGGCTGCAATTCCTTAGCTCAAGTACTATCCAACCAGAAATTAGGAAATTTTCACTTAGGAATCTCTGACTGCAATCAGGATGCATTGTCAGAATCCCCAGTATGAATGATACAAGGGACATCAACTATTGGGTAGAACAAAAAGTCTCACAGTTTGTCAGTATTTCCTGCAACTGTTGGCTAGACCTGGAGCTGGATTTTTCCAATCCATGCGCATAATAAAGATTACTTTCTGAGCATGATGACTGTTATGAGCTATACTATGTCCAACCATATGTGGCACTGGCTAAATTGTCATGGCCTTCAAATTTAGTATTCTTTTTGGTGAGCTACTCTCTTGTGGAGAGGGTACCTCACCATGCATGGAAAGGATTAAGGACAGCAAGTCCGAAGATGACATGTAGTTCAGTATAATGTAGGTTGTGGAAACATTTACCATGTTGTTTCCTTTAAGAAGTCTTCTGGATGGATCTTTGACAAAAGTTTCCATAGACACTATGTTTTTATTGTACTTACATATTTATGTGATAACAAGGTAGAATTCAGTAGTCTACCATTTTCAGGCATGATCCAGGTCAGAGGACATAAAGAAAATTAGTGAAACAGACAAATAAAATATTTTAATTTTATAGTAAAATAAGATATTGAAGCATGACATTTAGAATCACCTTTGAAAGACCACTGAGATATTAGCGCATCAAATAAATTGCGAGACATCAAAAAGGTTCCTTGGGGAAAAGAAAGTAATACAATAACCAGTAAGAAAATATGTTCCACTATGTGATTAGATGAAAGAATGAACAAGGGATTATGCTGTTATGTTATAAGTGTTACTGAAAAATACAGAGTTCGGCAAAGTAAGACAGAAAAAAATACTAATTAAGGAAGAAGAGAAGAAAGAAAGAAAAGTTGCAGACAATATTTAAAGTATTCAGGCAGCACTGTTCTAAAGATTTCCAACTCAGAATTTTTTGGAAGCAAACAAATAAGGTGTTACATGCTGCTGGGACAATGTTTATGAAAGCAGTACTGAAGACAAGCTTCTTTAAGGTTATGTGGGGGGTAGTAAAATGTGCTAGCAACAGGCTTGTTGGCATACCTAAATAATTCCTGGGTGTGTTCATGCTCGTACCCGGGCTGAACAATCTAAATCTGTTGTCCTCTCCCTAAAAATGACCTTCTCTACAGCCATCCCTTCAACCTTTCCCTTCACAAACATCACCCTTTCCTTCCCACCTTTTAACTGCCTCACACCTATCTTCCCTCCACACATAGCTTATCTCTCTCCCTCTCTTTCCTCCTTTTCCACTTTCTCTTATATTATTTCTCCCTCTTCCTTTCCTCCAAACTCTCTTGCACTGCTCTCACACCTCACATCTCCCTACTACCTTTAACTAGTTTCACATCTCTACCACTCTAAAATACTCTCCTTCAAAAGCCTATTTCACCCACTATAACTTCATATGACTTTGATGATATCTCCTTTTCATCCTCTATACAGTTTGATATAGTTCAACCTACTCATGATATATTTCTTTCTTTGTTATCACTCAACTCCTAACCATATACTGACTTTCTAAATGGGCCTTACTCTTTATGCATCAAATCTGCTATTATTATTTTGCCTACTTAACATGCAACACCAGCTTTCATAACCTGTAATACTTGTCTGTCTGTTTTCTCCTTAAAGAATATTGCTCTGATTTATGTACATACCTATGAATATTGTTGCTCTTTACTTGTTTGCAGTATAAGCATTTTTACTGTATGCTTGTGGAGCCCCCCCCCCCCCCGGGCCTCTGCTTAAAATGGGTTTTGCATAACTTAGGCAGACTTTCCTGGTCAACAAAGGTAACTAACTAACTAACTAACTAACTAACTAACTAACTAACTAACTAACTAACTAACTAACTAACTAACTAACTAAATGCAGGTGGCAGTGTTAAGTGTAATGACTTGTAAGCCATGTTAGAAATAGAAACATTATTAGCATCTTGTAGTATCTGACAATAACTAAAGTCAATAAGAGTAATAAGTTAACATAATTTATTTAAGATTGTCTGTAGGAACTTGACTTTTTAGTTAAGAGGATATTTTCTATTCTTTTTTTTACTGTGCAGATTAACTGAGACCAATGCTTTTACTAGCTTTCAAAGACAGGACTTTGATTCTTGCATTTGAAGAAATCTTAACAGTGATCCAGGATGTCTGACTCATTACAAACAAGCCGTAAATTTATCCTCCTTCTGAAGGGTTATAGGGAAAAAAAAAAGTGGCTTTTAAACAGGAATAGGTCTGTTTAAACCTTCCAGTCTGGATTTAATCAATGACTGGACAATGAAATTCTCTTGCTAGTATGTCATGTGTTTTTTTTTTCCTGACAGCATGCTTGATATTTTAGCAACATCTGACACTATCACACAAAACATGCTTGTAGGCTGCTTGCATTTAACCCATGAACCTAAGGTGTCTTACATGGATAGTAACGTCTGGGGAGTATCTGCTAGGATCTCTTCTTGTTCCCTAGTAACAGTGGTGAGCAGAGTGTTTCCCACATTGCTTGTGAAATAAATGTTGCTTGGGGAGATATTCAGGCATTATGTGCTGAGAACAGTTTATTTGCCAGACTCAGTTTCCATCTGTACTATGGAAAACCATAGCTTGGATGGTGATGTACTGGGAAACACACAATTCATATGGTATGAGCTCATTGGAATGAAAAGCAGACAGAACATCAGCTTTATGCACTGTTCATTATCTTCCTACCCCAAAACCACAGGACTGTAGAGTACTTCATAGAGGGTAATTGAGTATTTATATTCTGATGACAAGGCACTTGGAAGTGATGAACTCTAGGGCAGGAGGATTTACAGCAGAGCAACTGTATGCTTTCCACTATAGCAGCAATGCCTTGGGGAAGTGTGAGTTATGACAAGAGTTACTCCCAATTCAAATTATCATACAAAGAGAAGATACATTTTGCTACTGCTTTCAGCCCTTTTACTTGTATTGTATAACTGAAAAGCTTTTTAAAGTCTTTTAAATCTGGTTTGCAAGTACTGAACTTGGATGGTTAGGCATGCTTAGCAATTACAAGACTGCATTATTATTTCTTTTTTCTTTAGGTTTTTGACCGGAAGTATTCTTAACTGCTGAGTAAAGTGTTGTGAGGTTTTAGAAGAAACAGGATGACTGGCTTTGCTAGATTGCTAGAAAGGAGACTGCTACTCATATGATAAATATTCAGAGACATACTGCAGAATGAACTGGACTGTGCCGAAAACTGAAAGGAAATAAATTTCTTTGGGTGTCCACTGAAAGTACAAAGCAAATGCAATCCTGAAATAGTAAAATAACTCTGAATAAGAATATCTATACTAATTGTGATATTATTTTGGCTGGGAATATTTTGTCTACACTGAAGTACAGCCAAGCTGTATTTATACATACATATATATATATATATATATATATATATATATATATATATATATATATATATAAGTAGCAAGCGTACTGAGGACATATCCCCCCATCCCTACATTAGAGATGTAGGAAGGCATAGTATCTTTGTAATAATGCTTTAAAACTGTAAACACATTTTGCAGTTTTTTGTTTTTTTGTGTGAATCAGACTTAAAAAAGTTTCATGACTCACAGTATCAGGTGTCACATTTCTGATAGGGAGCAATGTTTCTTATAAGTTAAAAATGATGTGTGCTCTGAAATTTATTACATTTTTCATGTTTTCTGTTACTGTTTTTGGTACAAGATCACTTTCTTTGCTTTTCACAATTTGCCGGTTTGTACAGTGTGAGTTTTGCACTTTCATTTTTCACTCCTCCATCACAAATGTTTTAGAAAAATAACAACAATGCCAGAAGCTGTAATGTGGGACTCCAAATGGATGAGGAGATTGTTTTAAATTCCCTGTGGTACAACGTATATTTGTGTACTAGGTACTTAGCAGGACACACAGCATGCAGATGGTGTGCTGTACAGTTGTTCATTGCCCAATGTGATTTTTGGGGGGACTCTGGAGGCAGTTAAAAAATGATTTCATAGCTGCATTGTGAAGTGTGAAAGGACAAATGATATAGATTGTGCATCACTAGTGTTAGATCGGTATACATAAATGGGCATACCAATTTAGAGAAATTTCCAAACTAGGTTGTGAACTTAACTAACTCCTGCACTCCAGTGGTCATCTGCACATCATATGGGTTTTGTAGGCCATGACTAACATTACAAGAGTATGGAGTTCTGTCATGTTTGAGGTCACAGTCAAGTAATATGTCATGGAACTTAGTAATGGTTACATTGTGCTGATTTCTTGTATCCACGGTGGTGCAGCGGTAGCGTTGTTGCCTCACAGCAAGAGGTTTTCCCGTTCGATTCTTGGCTGGAGTGCCTTCTGTGTGGAGTCTGCATGTCCTCCCTGTGGTTGGGGGGGGCATTCGAAAGACATGCATAAATGGGCGTGCCTTTGTTGAAGGTTGAACATTAAGCTGGCACCTTGGTGTTCGTGAAAATCTACTGCCAATCATTAGCGGACCGGAGTTATGCTGTGGCGACCCCTTAACCGGAAAAAGCCGAAAGACAACAACAGCAACTATCTGGAAAAGTCATGTTTAAGTGAGTGTTGGTACTGGATGTATTTTCCTATCAAAAGAGGAAGAAGAAGAAAAATTATTTATTTTTATTTATACTCAGTATGACAGTGGAGATCTGTAGCAGGGTTCTCACTGTTATAATCCTGGATAGAGAGCACCAGTTTTATATTAACTATAGATAAAACAAAATGTATGTTACTTTCATGCAAACATACTCTCATACACACACACACACACACACACACACACACACACACACACACACACACACACACTTGGGAAAGGCTGGCACAGATCTACCAGTTATGCCCAGACTGTAAGGTAGGTATTGTCATCAGAACAATCCAAAGCCAGCTAGTCTTACAAGGGTACCCAATTATACTGAGTAAAACTGATACTAGTACAAATGCTAGTGTCTGACCAATGAAGCAAGTACTGTTAAAGGTTAAAATAATTTCTAAAAGACTGGCCACAATGAAAAGTTTAAATATATTTAATACTAAATAATAAAAGAACATGAAAATACTAAATATCTATTTACAATAAACACCAGAGTTTCATTAACAATAAATATTAAAAACAACACAAATGGATAGATTCATACAGATACAGAAAACAGTGCTTAACTAATCACTATATTTTCCTGACTGATCTAAACGATTGCTATTCCCTGGTTATTTACTAAAGTAAGGCAAGATAAAGTAGGGTAAGGGTCCTTCTTTGTGAGATTTCACAAACAGACTGCCCTGAGACTTCTGTCTCACCTAGTAGTAAAACATCATTTCAGCGCTGGATTACAGAATGACATCACATACATTTGTTCATCTGACTTCTGGTTCTGACACTACCTTCATTACTAGAAACTGAAGCAGAATTTTGTACATATGTGTTACCATGCACACAGAGCTTTTCTAAGATGTGTTATAGCATCTGGAGGCTAGAAAACCCTTTCAAAACTTTCACCTCTTCAGGGTAATGATTAGTTCACCCCTAAGGACAATACAGTAGGATTCTTATGCCTGGTTTTCACAGTCATTTTGTCTCTGGCTGCAATCTGAACTATAAGATACAATCTTTATGGCCTAATCCAGGTAATTTAATTTCAAACTATTTTTCAAAGTTAGCTGGACTTAGATTGACCTATTCTCATCCAGTATCCTCTGTTACAATATATTTATTTCAACAGTTACAATACAATCTGACATAGAGGTGTATTTCATTTCTGTCCTTCAGTACCCACTGTTGGTACATTTTTAATACAAGCAACTTTACAAATACATTTTCAACACGAGCACCTGTACAAATCAGTGTGATATACAAATGACATATAATTATTTACAAAACTCCAGCTAGTTATGCTGGCATATGTTGCACATCCACTGTCCTACTTCTCCTGGCATAGCTGGCAATACATCACATCATCACATTTCTCCCCCTTTGAAGACTCAAGCTAGTTTCTCAACTGACCCTGGAGAAACGTTGCTTGAGAGGAATGAGTCTGTCTGGGAATACATTAAACGATACCATATCTTGAGAGTCCCATCTGCATTGGCATTGCTGACTCCACTACGGTGCTGCACTGTCATATCATATGCCTGCAACCCTGGGCTCCACCTTAATAACTTGGCATTTTGCTGGCTGGCTCAATGTAGCTATGTTAAGGGATTGTGGTCTGTCACTACAGTGAATTTCCTTCCATACAGATAGGGTTAAAGTTTCTGCAGTGCCCATACAATGGCTAGACATTCTTTTTCTACTGCTGCATAACATTCCTCCCATAGGTTGGAGTCTGTGGCTGACATATACAACTGAGTGCTCTTCTCCCTCTGATGAAACCTGTCTGAGTACAGCCCCCACTCCATGGTTCGATGCACCCACCTGCACAACAAATTCTTTGTATCTGGACTGGCTAACACAGGGGGTCCTCTCAAAACCCTTTAAGCTTTTAGAATGCATGTTCACAGGCTGGGGTCCACACTATCGTATCTGGCCTGTTTTTCCTCATTAAGTGTGTGAAGGGAGCAGTTATTGTACTATAACTGGGAATGAACTTTCTATACTACCCGCTGTCTTCAAGAATGTCCTCACCTGCTATTTGGTAACAGGGGCAGGCCACGCCTGAATAGCTTTCACTTTGACAGATTCTGACCTGATCTTACCACTCCCCACTCTGTGTCCCTGGTAGGAGACCTCTGCCGTACCCACCTGACACTTACTGGGCTTAATGGTCAACCCTTCCCTTTGCAGTCTGCCCAGGATGTCCCTGACATGCTGAAGGTGTTCATGCTAAGAATGACTGTAGATGGTAACATCATCCAGGTAAGCAAGTGCATAATCTCCTGCTAGGATACAATCTACCAGCCTCTGGAAGGTCAGTGGGGAATTTTTAATTCCAAAGGGCATCTTTGTGAACTTGTATAATCCAAAAAGAGGCTGACCTCTCCAGTGGTGAGAGTCAAATGCACCTGCCAGTAGCCCTTAGTTAGATCAGTGGTGGTCAGAAACTTAGCCCCACCTAGCTGCTATAAGATTTCATCTCTCCTAGGCATGGGGTAAGCATATAACTCTGTGTGACTATTTAGTTTTCTGTAATCCACACAGAACCTGGTGCTGCCATCTTTCTTTGGTACCAACACCACTGAGGCCCAGGGACTGCTGGACTCCTGGATTACCCCCACTTCCAACATTTCCTGTACCTCCTTCCTCAGAGTTGGACTGACTCACTCAGGCACACTGTATGGGTCCTGCTTGATAGGCCTTTGGGGTTCTGTATCCACATGGTGTGGCACAAAGTGGGTACACCCAGGTTTCCCAGTGAACATGTCCCCAAACTCCTGCAACACTGCCCAGATTTCTTGAACCTCGGTAGGGGATAGCCATTGGGAGATCTACTGAGGTGTCAGTCCATGCCTCACTGAGGAGATCATTCACCAGATACCCTCAGACGTCTCCTGCCAGCAACTGCAGATACTCCACCCAAGGGCCTCTCTATGATGGTAAGGCTCTATCATGTTAATATGGTACAATTTGTGCCCCTGCTTCCTGCCTAGCAGGTTTATCATGTAGTTAACATCACTGACCTTTCTTACCTGCAGCTTATTGTGTCTGACAGAAATGAGCACCATAACCTGCTGTCTCACTGTGCACTCTCGGGCTTGAGCATTCCTGTCATACCTGAACTTTTTCCTGCTGTTGGGCTCCTACCAGGTTCTCCTGGGCCAGTCCCATGAGTTCCCTAAACCTTGTCCTAAGGTTTAGAACATATGCCACAACAGACTCCTTGTGGGATTTGCAGTCACCCCCCCACTCATCATGAATCAAATCTAAAGGCCCCCTCACCCTATGCCCATATAGCAACTCAAAGGATGAAAAACCTATGGATTCCTGGGGTACCTCTCTGTATGCAAACAGCAGATGGGGCAAATATTTGTCCCACTCTCTCTTAAACTGGTCTGCAAATGCTCATAATATGGCCTTTAGTGTAGAGTTTAACCTCTACACAAGACCATTAGTCTGGGGGTTGTAGGGGTGGTCTTTAGGTGCTTCATCCCACTAGCTCCCACAGACAAGCCAGCAGGTCTGACATGAAACTGGCACCTCTGTCAGTCATTATTTCTCTCAGGGAAAGCTACCCCGCTGAAAATCTCTAACAAAGCATTTTCCACCTTCTCTGCCTCAATGGAGGACAGAGCCACTGCCTCAGGATATCTAGTAATGTAATCAACTACCACCAGAATATACTTCTTCCACGTGGAACTTGGGGTACTGAGAGGCCCCACAATATCCATATCTAACCTCTGAAATGGCTCCTCAATCACAGACAAAGGCATCAAAGCAGCTTTGACCTTGTCCCCTGCCTCGCCTAATTTTTAGCACTGCTCACAGGTCCTGCAGTACCCTGTTATGTCACCTATAATCCCAGGCCAATAAAAGTTCTGCATAATATGTCTCTTGCTATGCTTTATGCCCATATGACCTGCAAAAGGAATGTCATGTGCTATGGCTTGAAGTGCCAGATAGTAGACTCTGGGCATTACCAACTACTGTATTACCTCCACCTCTAGCCCTCCCTCAGGGGTCCACTCTCTATACAGTAACCCTGTGTTCCAGTATACAGACTCCCCTTTTCCTTGAGAATCAGGTGTCTCCCTAGCTACCTCCCTCAAGCATCTAAGTGTAGGGTCCAAGAGCTGAGCCTGTCTCGACTCTACCTTTATGACCCTTCCCAGCTCCCTTTCCAAAGGAGGTCTTGTATCCTCTGACAGTGGTGCCTCACTGTCAACTGGGTACTACCACTCACCTCTGTCCTTGCAGTCACTCTGTCCAAGGGAACATCAGTACATGCCAGCAGCTGTGTCTCACCTTCAGGGTAGCCCCCCCTCCCTGAAATAGCCACTTCACCAGCCCTGCTTCAGGTGTTGGGTCTGGCTGGATCTCTCCAGGCTACCAGCCCCACATCCCTGTCTCCAAGCCTGACTGCATGCAACTGCATGCACACAAGATGCTGCATTATCCAAATCATTCCCTATCAAGACATCTGCAAGGATATCCTCAAACACACCTAATTG
This sequence comes from Protopterus annectens, assembly GCF_019279795.1. Lineage (NCBI taxonomy): Eukaryota > Metazoa > Chordata > Ceratodontiformes > Protopteridae > Protopterus > Protopterus annectens. The sequence continues at coordinate 1,143,231,098 of NC_056728.1, read as the reverse complement.
CTTGCTTCTTTTCCACCCTCTCAGTCAAGGTGAACATGACCAAAGGCATTTGGAATGGTATCTCTCCCAAAGTTCTGACTGGAGTGGACTGTCCAAGCAAGTAATGGTCCTCTTTAACCACCGAGGCTACACAATGGTGATGTCAGAGGCTGTGTCTCTGCTAGCAGTGGCCTATATTTCATCCACTAACATAGGATATAAATTCTGGTGATAGTCTGGTGCCCCTGTTGTCTCCCAGACAACTTACCACTGGCATACTGTTATTCCCACTTGCTGGGTCACCCACCTTTTGTTCCCCACATTGCCTCTGTGGACATCTGCATGCTACATCACCCCACTGGTTACATTTAAAACATCTATCTCTTGATCTTGGCAGTGTACCTGAGCTAGTGGCTTCCCCTGTTACTGTTGGACTCTGTCAGGGTGCTTTAGACTGCCCACCATGGGTTCCCTTATATCTATGTGCAGCATGGATATCTTCTTCTTGTGGAGTGATGCGCTACTTGCCAAATAATGATCCACTTTTTTCCCCAGATCATCTGCAGAGTTACACTCCCAGTCTGCCAACCTGATTCTCATGTCCTCAGGCAAAGTGCTAATGCTTGATTCCTCATCAAAAGGTCTGCTAGCCTTTTAAAAGTAGTGACCTGACACCCACTCACCCACTTATGAAAATAAATGGTTAACTCAGCAATATAATCACATACACGTTCATCTGCCTTGCGTCTATGCTCACAAAACTTTTTTCTGTAAACTTCAGGTGTTAACTTAAAACATTCCAATAAAATGTTTTACTTTATCATAGTTTAAACAATCAGTATCAGACAATTTAGAAATAGCAGTTACATCTTTATCACGGAGTATGGGAGTCAGGAACCATACCCAGCATTATGCTGTCTACTTACTCTTTCAAATATATGAATAAAACTATCAAAATGATCATCCTCTGTAAACTGTGAAAGAAATTTAGTGACCCTTATTGTTTCTGGGGTTTGGTTATTCCCTTCCCCATTGCCTCCATGACCTTGACGAAGGGTCAGTATATCCCTCTCATGTTGCAGCTGTCTCTCATTTTCCAATTTCTCCAAATGCCGCAGTCTCTTATTTTCTTCAGCAACCAAAGGCTGCAATGTTTCTAATTCCATCTGTTTTGCTGCCACCGTCTCTGTGCTGATTCTAATTCAAAGCTTTTGGCCTCCAGTTCAAGTCTCTTTAACTCCAGATGTATTTTTCAGTCCTCCGAGGAATAGGTGAAATGTCCTGTTTCTGAGGGCTGCAAATCCCCATCACTAGACTGGTTGTCTTCCTGGTTGCTCATTTGGGCTGCAGCTGCAGTTAAGTCTGAAATACTTTCCTCTTTAGTCAGGTTGCCATTCACTAGTCAACAGGTTCTGTGTAAGCTTGCCATAATCCTCTGCTGACATCTTTGCCTGCTTTCCCTGACTTAACTAAATTAACAGAAAATAAATAAAACTGTTGTGAAAATGAAACTCTGTATGTTTACCTCGTGGCTGCTGAGAGTACACACACCTTCAGTGACAACTGGCTACAAGCTACAAAAGTTCAACTAATCCCACCATTGCTCATCAATATGTGACACCCCTCCTCTAGGCCACTTATCAGTTAGCCTCAATCCTCACACTGACCAGTGGGGGATGTTCACTTGGAACAAAAAAATAGATACACACAGTATTTTTAGATGCAGCTGTCTGCACCAAGCACAATTTCTCTTAAGAGCACACAGGGCACACACTCTGTCTGGGGGCTGGGTTTCCCTCTCTCTATCCAGGCCCCCCAATAAGACTCCCCACTGGTGCAGCTGTAGAGTTGAGTCCTCAGCTGAGTGTTCCAAGCCAAGTCCTCCACCACCCTCCCTGTGAAACTAGTGCTCTGTGTCCCTGCTCCAAGTAGCTGACACATACACTCTTTGAGTTATATCCAAACTATAAGGTAGATACTGCCACCAGAACACTCCAAAGCCAGCTACTCTAAGGGTCTTACAAGGGTACCCAATTATACTGAGTAAAATTAATACTAATACAAATGGTATTGTTTAACCAATGTGGCAAGGCTTTCAGGAGTGGCCGCAGTGTCACCAAATAAATATGAATACTCTCAAAGGGTAAAACATTTTCTAAAAGATAAGCCACAATGAAAGGTTTAAATATATTTAATATAACATGAAAATACTAAATATCTATTTACAATAAACACAAGAGTTTCAATCACAGGAAATATTAAAAATAACACACATGGATAGATTCACACAGATACAGAAAAACAGTGCTTAACTAATCTCACTATATTTTCCTAACTGATCTAAAGAATTATTATTCCCTGGTTATTTACAAAAACAAGGTAAGATGAAGTAGGTGAGGGGTCCTTCTTTGTGAGGTTTCACAAACAGACTGCCCTGAAACTTCTGTCTCATCTAATATCAAAACATCATTTCAGTGCTAGATTACAGAATGACATCACATACATCTGGTCATCTGACTTCTGGTTCCCACAGTACCTGCTTTACTTGAAACTGAACTAGAATCTCGTACATATGTGTTACCATGCACACAGATAGAGCTTAGCTAAGATCTAGTTGCCTCGTGGGTTTGGCGTCTTTTCAGGCTTGTTGGCTGTTGGTGAAGCACCCACCAAGAGGAGAAAATGCTGAGAGAAGAAGGGAGCCACTTTTGAGATTTTAAGTATTTTTTCTCTGTTTATTTGCTAAGTTTTTCTGCATAGTTGCCTAGTTTGAGCATTTTCTGGCTTGTTAAACTTGATTTCTGCATTAGTAGCTGTATTTAGAGCACAACCAAAAGCTGTTTACTGAATTTCCTGTTTGCACTTAATTTTAAAATCGTTTTTTCTCAAAACTTGCATATTTTCTGTCTTTGACCTAGCACTCTTGTGTGGGGTCATTTACTGCACTGTTATAACTTGATATTACTTGTGAACCTCTGCTATCTCTGAAAAACAAAAACAAAAAAAATCTTGCTTTTTTCCCACTTTTCTGAGATTTAAAAAAGTTCAGTTACAGGCTTGCTGTTCCTGAACTGTTTGTAAGTTTCTGTGAGGCCATTTTTGCTTGGGCTAAAGGAAAGTCTCTGTTGATCAGTGGCAGTGAAAAACATTGAGCAGCTCCCCTGCCCCCGTGGGAGTGGTTACTGACTTGAAACTGTAGTTTTATTGACCAGTATGGGTCATTTCCAAAACTCCTTCATCTTCCTCTCTTAAAACCTAGTTGCCTCATGGGTTTGGTGTCTTTTCAGGCTTGTTGGCTGTTGGTGAAGCACCCACCAAGAGGAGAAAATGCTGAGAGAAGAAGGGAGCCACTTTGAGATTTTAAGTATTTTTTCTCTGTTTATTTGCTAAGTTTTTCTGCATAGCTGCCTAGTTTGAGCATTTTCTGGCTTGTTAAACTTGATTTCTGCATTAGTAGCTGTATTTAGAGCACAACCAAAAGCTGTTTACTGAATTTCCTGTTTGCACTTAATTTTAAAATCGTTTTTTTCTCAAAACTTGCATATTTTCTCTCTTTGACCTAGCACTCTTGTGTGGGATCATTTACTGCACTGTTATAACTTGATATTACTTGTGAACCTCTGCTATCTCTGAAAAAAACAAAAAAATAAAATCTTGCTTTTTTCCACTTTTCTGAAGATTTAAAAAAGTTCAAGTTACAGGCTTGCTGTTCCTGAACTGTTTGTAAGTTTCTGTGAGGCCATTTTGCTTGGGCTAAAGGAAAGTCTCTCTGTTGATCAGTGGCAGTGAAAAACATTGAGCAGCTCCCCTGCCCCCCGTGGGAGTGGTTACTGACTTGAAACTGTAGTTTTATTGGCTGTATTGGGTCAATTCCTGGCTCTTTCCAGCCCCTGCTATCAAGCACGCTTTAGCGTGCTTTAGCCTTGATAGCACGGAGTTGCCACTAGAGCAGCATCGGGCAGCGCTGGTTTAACAAGGTTAAACTTTTTCTGGCTCCATAAAGTCTGTTCTTCATTTTTTCCCTTAGAACTGCTCTACTAGTAATCTAAACAGTATATCCCTTAACTAAAAAGCGCAGCACTTGTTCCTAAAAAGTTTTTTTTTTTTTCTTCAAAAAAAAAAAAAAGCTCAGCACTTGTCTTAAAAGCATCTTCTTTTCAGGCTTAGCACTTCTGTATTATACAAAGTCCCTCACTAGCAAACCCTCCCCCCCAGGAGTACCCACTTCCTTACTAAGTCCTCTCTCATTCAGTTACACCCCAAACTTCTTAATTTCTGTAGCATGTCGAAGGGCCAGATGCTGGCGTCCTCTCCTGTCCAGTTGGTGAATCTGGGAATATTGAGGCAATGTTACAATTGCCTCATGTACACAGACAACCCTCTCCTCCTCCCACATAACACAAATACTTGCGAGAGATGCAGCTATTTAGCCAAACTGGAGGCTGAGCTCTCTCAACTCAGGACTGGCAAGACCAGACAGGAGGAGAAGGCAACTACACACACCACAAAACCAGTCTCACATAAAGCTATCACAACAATGAATCAAACACATAAACACACAAAGACATACTCAGAGGCCCTGAGCAAAAATTTACCTAAATAGCAGAGGCCTCCAAAGCAGACACCCAAGCAACCGCCACCTCATGACACAGCACAGGCAACACATAAACCACAAAATCAGTGTGCAAAGCAGTCACAGCCCTTAAGGCCAAATACAACACCAAACATACTTGTCATAGGTGACTCCATAGTCAGACACACTGACGTCCCACTCACCAGGCTGAACAAGGAGAGGGTCACAGTAAGCTGCCTATCAGGTGCTAGAATCTGCCACATAACACAAGCACTCGGGTCACTCCACAGCAAGTACAAATATGACAGAGTCATTGTCCATGCTGGTGTGAATGACCTGAGACGTACCTCCCTGGACTACATGAAAAGAGACATAGAGGAGCTCTCTGATTATGTAGCCCAGGCAGGTATGACTCTGACCCTGAGCAGCATCCTTCCTTCACCAAGAATGATGCCACAACATAGAGACAAGATGATCAGCTTTAACAATTGGCTTAATTTCTGGTGTCATTCAAAGAGGATCCAGTGTCTGTCTGCCTGGGATGACATGCTTGACAAGCCACACTGCTTCGCAAGGGATGGCTTGCACCTGTCACCCCTGGGATTCCGGATATTGGCTAAGGCTCTTGCCACCCGAATAGTGCCTTTTTTAGGCAAGGCTCAAATTCTAAACCTACCACCCTAGAAAACAAAAATGGGAAGAAACTAAGGGTAATGCTGCTCAATGCCAGAAGTCTAAATCTCAAAATGCACGCACTCGAGGCCCTTCTCAGTATGGAGAACATCGATGTCTGTGCTGTGACTGAAACCTGGTTCAAGGCTCCTGAGAGCACCCCTGCACTATCAGGTTTTACCTCATATCATGCATTCCGGCCCCAAAACCCGGACCACACCACAAAAGGTGGGGGTGTATCCATATTCATCAAGGATACCCACACTTCCAGGTTGGTGGCAACGCACGAAGCATCAGAAACCATCCAGGTGCAATTAACCATAGGCAAAACTGCTCTACAATTTGTAGCATGCTACAGGCCACCATCTCAAACTCAGGAACCCCACACAGCCTTCCTGAAGACACTGGAGGGTATAAATGTATCTCCAAACGGGTCTACTTCTAATGACCGAAACGCCGAATCGCCGACAGTGAAATCACCGACGCCAGAAAACCGACAACGCACAAACCCGACAACGCGAAACACCGAACACAATAACACCGACACACTACATGTAAACAACACAGTACACTACAACACATATCCACTAGCCCTAACCCAAACCCAAACCCTAACCCTAAGGTCCGACACTACCGCACACTCTCCCTACCTGCACCCTAACCCTAACTCACTTACACACCCCGAACCCCAAGCTCCGACACTACCGCACACTCTCCCTACCTGCACCCTAACCCTAACTCACTTACACACCCAACCCCAAGCTCCGACACTACCACACTCTCCCTACCTGCACCCTAACCCTAACTCACTTACACACCCCGAACCCCAAGCTCCGACACTACCGCACACTCTCCCTACCTGCACCCTAACCCTAACTCACTTACACACCCCGAACCCCAAGCTCCGACACTACCGCACACTCACCTATCACACACCCTAACCCTACATCCCTGAGTATTGCACACTTACCTGTCCGCTCCCTACTCCTAAATCCCTCACTATCGCATACTTACCAGGTCGCGCTTACACATTCCCCTTGTCGGTCTTCCGTCTGTCGGGATTCGAGCGTGTCGGTCAACTGCGTTGTCGGTCGTTTCGTGTCGGTTATTTCACTGTCGGCGAATCGGCGTTTCGGTCATTAGAAGGAGACCCCTCCAAACACCATTATATTGGGTGACTTCAACTACCCGATTATAGACTGGGAACATTACTCAAGCCCAAACTTTCTAGCCCAAAGGTTCCTGGAGTTCATAAATTCAAATGCCATGGAACAACTAGTCACCGTTACCACAAGAGGAGAAAATATACTAGATCTCATCATCACAAACATGGGGACAAAATGCTCCACACCGGACGTATATCCCTCATTGGTGAGATCAGATCATAAACTAATCTCATTGGATATCCACATCCCGCCCCCACCCCAAACAAAAAAGACCACAGTGAATAACTTCTCTAAAGCAAACTTCACACTACTCAAGACTGGTGTGGTATCCTTCAAGGCCCCCGAGCCAGTGGAAACCACAACCCAAGCTGCGGAAGCCCTTACAAATGCCTTCTATGAACACCTCCAGGACTGCATGGATCAGGCAATCCCTAATAAAACCAAGACTCTTTCCACCAAGGGCAAACGTCGAGTCTGGTGGACCCCAGCCATAAACAAACTTTACAATAAGAGGAGAAAGCTGTTACATGATATAGCAAAATCCATAAAAGAGAAGACACCTTTGATCATTATTAGTAAAAAAATACGAGCACTCATGAAATCATCCAAGGCCAACTTTGAGAGAAAAATTGTCATAGATTCAAAAGACAATCATAAGGCCTTCTTCAGCTATGTTAGAAACCTGGGTGGAAACTCCCAGATATGCTCAGAATTAGTCCAAAATGATACAAAAATCACTGAACCCACAGACATTGCCAACATACTGGCAGACAGGTTCAGTGCAAACTTCACCCCCCCTCTCCCCCCCAAAAGGAGAGATAACTATCCCAGCGGAGAGCAGCCACCCAGACATCTCCAATGCGCAGGTGAAAGCTGCTCTCTCTAAAGCTAAAAACACAGCATCAATGGGACCGGATGGTGTCCCCGGCTGTGTGCTACAAGAACTCAATGAGGAACTAAACCCGCACATAAGGCAGCTGTTTAATCTTAGCCTTACCACAGGATACATGCCCAAGGAGTGGCGTACGGCAACTGTGGTCCCACTCCACAAAGGCGGTGCCTCTACGGACCCTGGTAATTACTGCCCCATAAGCTTAACAAGCCTGGTCTGCAAAGCTATGGAGAGGATCATAATGGAACTCATAAACAAAGACATAGGGACTTGCAGACATTGGACCCGACCCAGTTTGGCTTTGTCAAGGGCAGATCATGCCTTTTGAACTTGGTCGACTTCTTCGAAACAGTCACCAAGGCCATTGATGAGGGAAAGGCAGTCCATACAGCCTACATTGACCTTGCAAAAGCTTTCAACACAATACCCCACTCGGGTATTATAGAGAAACTTACCAGCTTAAATGTAAACCCATATGTCACAAGATGGGTTGCAAATTGGCTAAAGGACAGAACCCACAGGGTTAGAGTAGCTGGCGCCATGTCAGACTCCAAGCCGGTCACAAGTGGTGTCCCACAGGGCTCAGTCCTTGGCCCCCTGTTGTTCGGCATCTACTTCTCAGAAGTACAGGCTAACATAGGAGGACTATGGCTGACAAAGCTTGCAGATGACTGCAAACTGGGAGCCATAGTGGGAAGTACATCGGACACAGATATCCTTCAGAGGGGTCTCACGGAAACTGATAGCTGGTGCCAGAGCCATGGCCTGAAGTTAAATGCCAAAAAATGTATAGTCATACCCTTCGGGAAAAACAAGGTAACCCCAAACTACCATATAGGTGGCAATCCACTAAGCACAGAAGAGGTTATCAGGGACCTGGGGACCCAGGTTGACAGTGGCCTTTCTTTTGACACTCACATTGCTAAAGTGGTTAGAAAAACCTTCTACATTGCCCACCTGATCATGAAGGATTCACATCCAGATCAAGTGAGGTCATTGTTCCCCTGTACTCTTCACTTATCAGACCAATGATCGAGTACAATGCCCCATTCGGGATGTATCTCACCCGATACCTGCAGCAATTGGAGAGACCCCAAAAGTTCCTCACCAAAAGGATAAAGGGACTCCAAAATCTGTCGTATGCTGCCAGACTGAAGAAACTCCAGCTCTATTCAGTCGCATACCGTCTGCTCAGAGGTGACCTGTGCCTGACATACAAGGCCATGTCCAACCCGGAATTAATGGACATGCTCCACCTCAAAAAATCCAAATCTACCAGATCCACTAGAGCAAGTGACTTAAACCTTAGCACGGATATAAATAGGACATGCTGGAGGGATAGATTTGTCACCCAGAGACTCCCTATGTTGTGGAATAAAATCCCGGTCCATGTGAGGCGAGAAATCTTGACCGGTGGATGGGAGATCGTAGGTTTACCCCGGGAATCATCTCTGTGTCACTGCTGGACAGAGGCACAACAAACTAATGGGCACAGTATTTTTTAACATAAGGGGTGGCGTAGGCCACAAAAACTCTGGGCTAGGCTTATAAATGCCTTAGGGCAGATAGCCTAGTATAAACCTATGAACCTATGAACCTATGTGTTAGAGTATCTGGAAGCTATAAAACTATTTCAAAACTTCCACCCTTCCAGACTAGCAATTAGTTCACCCCTAAGGACAATACAGTAGGATTACTAATGTTGGTTTTCACAGACATTTTGTCTATGCAGTCAGAAGTATAAGTTACAATCTTATGGCTTAAACCAGGTAATTTAATTTCAAACTATTTTTCAGAGTTAGATGGACTTATTAACATCTTCTTTTCCAGTATCCTCTGCTCCAATATATTAATTTCAACAGTTACAATACAATCTGACATACAGGTGTATTTCTTTTCTGTGCAGCAGGACCCCTGTTGGTACATTTTAACACAAGCAGCTTTAAAAATACATTTTCAACACAGGCACCTGTACAAATCAATTTGATATACAAATCACAAGTAATTCTTTACAAAACTCCAACTAGCTATGCTGGCATATGATATACATCCACTGTCCTACTTCTCCTGGCATAGCTGGCAATACTTCATATTGTCTCACCCCCCCTTGTTTTTCCACTTTTAATACATTAGATGCACCCACTACCTAGCAAGCAAATCTTTGTCACCTTAAACTGTCTACTTATCCATAGATAATGTACATAAAGCAGTTTTCTTTATTACATGTTACATCATTTATGGATCAAACTATGTGGTTAACAAAACTAAAAATAGAGTACATAAAATGTAAAGGGACACACACACACACACACACACACACACACACACACACACACACACACACACACACATGCACACACACATGACACATGCAAAAATATACCCATCTATGTGTTGTCTCTGTGTGCATAAAATAGAATGATTTCAAAGGACACCATTGTTACAAGTAACTGAAATGTGTGCATCTAATTTCTTTGAAAAACTCAGAACTGGTCTAGTATTATGGAAGAAGCCCATATTACAAGGGTCTGTCAGTACTGTTTGCAGATATTAAGATTGCAGATACAGATATTGTTTTACCCCCTGTTGGACTCATCAGTATGCCACAGTTGAGTCTTGCTCAAGTAAAGAACTAAGGAAAACTCCAAAATGATCACTTCTATCTAGCTAAAAGGTTAAAAAAGCAATCATTAAAGCAAATGCTATGAAGATAATCTCATTAACTTTGTATAATTTATATAAAATGGTTCATAATATGCAAACTAGAGTTTACTCATGCCAAAAGTCAAAATACTGTGGTGCAAACACTGTTAAGTTTTTGATGAAAACAGTAAGTTTCCAAAACTACATAAACACTGATTTCAGAAAGTTGCAGAACCAGTACTAAGAATAATATGATAAGCTTGAAACATACCCACACTGAATTACTACTTCTTTTTCAATAGCATGACCTTGAAGCAAGAGCAATTGCATTGTTGGGGAGGTGCCCCTTTTCCTTCTTACTTAAAACAGAATGGAAATCAGGCAGGTATGTGTTCAGACCCTACTTTCACCATATTGTATGTGACTCTTCAAAAACTATTCTTTCTGTAGATTAGGGAAGGCAATCACTGCATCTGACAAAAGCTCATTAGATATTTTATGTGTAGGAATTTCTTTGTTTTCCTTCACATGAGGATTCCCACTAAGAACTCATATGGTAATCAGCATTTGAGAAACTGCATGGAGTCCACATTCCAAAGGTATAGCTGGAAGATGATACTTCCAGTGTGCTGGGTATATTGTGGTCCTTCTTTAGTTTCATAATATATCCAGGCTAATGGCTATAACTCTGTTAATGTATAGCTATATTTCAGTGTGTACCTGCATATATTATGGAAGTCAGAGGTCTCACACAAATAATATGATATAGCTAATTAAATTACATATTTTTTTTTCTGTCATCATTTTCACAAACATATGTAAGTCTGACCTTTACAACTTGTAGAATGACCTTGTCTCTACAAGTATTTTTTTTAAACTAATATTATTAGCAGTATGAATTAAGCAAATAATTTGGTAATTTAAAATACCTTAGATATATTTTAACCATAGTACCATACTTTTCAACTGTCTTTAATTTTGAAGAATGTCTCTGATTTTACCTCATATTTTGCCCTGACTCATAAAATTTTCTGCTAAATCACTAAGTATTATGGTTAGCTAATAATACAAGGGCAGGTCAGTCAGGGGCAGGGCATACCTACTCAACCTTGTGGACTTCATTGAGAAGGCTACTAAAGCAATGGATGAGGAAAAAGAGTCCACATTGCCTACTTTGATCTTGCCAAGTCATTTGACACAATACCCACTGGGACATTGTTGAGAAACTCAAGAGGTTAGACATAAACCCTTATGTCACCTGGTGGATGGCCAACTGGCTCACAAACAGAACCCAGGAAGTTAGAATTGGGGAATCCACCTCTGCAAAGAGGTTAGTCACCAATGGAGTCCCTCTGGGACCAGTCCTGGAACTACTCCTTTTTGTCATCTACTTCTCTGAAGTCAAGGTCTGTAACAAAGACCTCTGGCAGACCAAATTTGCAAATGAATGCAAATTAGGAGCAGTCATAGAATTTCTCAGCTGACACTAATGTTCTCCAAGAATGGCTGACAGACAAATAACTGATGTCAGTCTTGGACTAAAACTAAATGCCAAGAAATGCATAACATTATCCTCTGGGAAGTCAGCCACCCCTGGTAACTACCATATTAACTGCACACCCCAAGAGTCAACCCAGTAGTCAGGGACTTGGAGACACACATAGAAATCTAGCCTTTGACCATAATGTGTCTGTGGTAGTGAGGAACTCATGCTGTATTGTGCAACTTATAAACAAATATATGATATCTAGATCCATGATGGTCATTGCTCTATTGTATTCTGCACTCATCAGACATATCATTGAGTATAATGCCCCCTTTGGTATGAACCTAACCAGGCACATACAACAGCTGGCATATCCACAGAGGTTCCCCTTTAAACAATACAGGGCATAAATAACATGTCCTATGTAGACTGCCCTGTCCTTGTATTCTGTCTGATGGACCTCATGCATATCCACAAAAAAAGCACCAGAATTACCTGTTCTAAATACTAAAACCTTGCCTGTGATATAAATAGGACTTGCAGAAGAGACAGATATGTATCACAGAGACTACCCCTTCTCTGGAGCAGGCTCCCCATCTGTGTAAATCCATGTAAAGCAGAGATCTTCCTAAATCTTATTCAAGGGTAACTTGGACAACTGGATGAGGAACTTGAAATTCACCCCCTGGTTTGGCATCAGTATCTCTGATGAATATAGGCAGTGTGTAAATGGTTGGACCTGCAGGAGAGACAGATATATATCACAGAGACTACCCCTTCTCTGGAACAGGCTCCCCATCTGTGTAAAGCCATGTAAAGCACAGATCTTCCCAATCAAGGGAACTTGGACAACTGGATGAGGAACTTGAAATTCACCCCCTGGTTTGGTATCAGTATCTCTGATGAATATAGGCAGTGTGTAAATGGTTCCTCCCCCAAGCCCCTGTTTAGACTACTATGAGTGCAAGAACTTTTCAGAGATTTGGGATGCATGGCTAGGCTTAATAAGGCCCCAGGTTGTTAGCCTAGAACATATTTATGAACCTATAAACTTTTACTGGACATTATACTTTTTCATACGTCTGATTTTTTTTTGTTTTTTTTTGGGGGGGGGTGCATGTTGATGCAACACTGTTGTTCTAGTAACCTTTTAAGTGAATTAGAATTATTCTTAAAAGTATCTGAAATTTTGGGCCTTTGTGCACCCCCATTATTTTTTAATTGTCCATGATTCTTGAAAGAAGAAGAAGCTGAGAGGTATGCCCATAAGTGTTTCCTGAAAGTCGCAGACTAAAATTAAAATTCAGAATTCAGAGAAGTTCTCTAACCATGGCACACTAAATAAAAACAAATGACACAGATCTAATTGTGCCGACAGAGCTGCTAGCTGCCTTGGCAGATGAAGTCCCTGGTGGTCTGAGCTCAGTAAGTAGCTCAAGCAACTGACTGAGTTGGTGCAGGGAGGGATGCTGAATAGAGAAGCTTTGCTTGCTTGTTTCCTTCAGGAGGTGGGGGGTGCTGCTTTTCTTGGCTCTGATGGAGACTGAGTGGAAAACAGCAGCCAGACTAGGCAGGTAGGAAGGCTTGGGAAGGCATCACCACATTAAAGCAGGGGTGAGTATTCTCCTAGGTTATGGATCATTGCATGCAGTAGCCCATAAAAGATAGAAAATCAAGCAAAGGGATAAGGTTGTCACAAAGGAGATAAGCAAGCCTTTGCAAGCAGTGGTGCCTGCTTCCAGGTCCACTTACCTCCCTTCATCACAACTGGCATTCACTAGTACTGGAGGGGGATGCCTGTGACTGTGGCCAGGAGAGACAATTTGGGTTCCCAGAATTAGGTACATAGGGAGAGAAGAGCTTTATGGAGGAGCAGTGCTTCTGTGCAAGAAACATTCAACTCACGTAGACAACTTCTGGCAAAACTAAGTAAGTAACTAATCAAATAATTAATACATTTTTGATTAATGAATACATAAATAAAACTGCAACTGAATGGTGTTGAATTTAACCAGATACTGTGGTGCCTACCTTTGACATAGTGATTCAGGCAATTTAAGTGAGCCCCCGTTCCCTAAAGTGTGCAAGTGATAGTACCAACCATTTGTAACTGCCAGTATATGCAGAGCAAGCCTTCTTACATTGTGTAGCTAACCAGTGCTACTAGTAAAGTTTGTTTAATCTAGTGTTTGCATAGTCTGGGCTATGCAGTGAATAAAAGCATAAATATCATTTTTGTTATGGCTTCCACACCTGTGCAACTGCAATATATTGTGGCAGTATTTAGTAGAACAGAATGCAAATGAGGAAGGGATCTAAATGGTCATAAGAACCAAGAACCAATGTTGTCACGTCTTGAATAGTAATGAATTTTTTGCATGACAATTGCCATCACTTGAGTAATACTAATGAATGTGTACATGTCAGGTGGTACACAATGAAACTGAAACTGTAAGTGACAGTTGCCCACTGTTTTAGCTTGCCCCCCACTCCTGAGTGCCCTGTTAAGTTCAAATGACAATGATGCTTCTAAGAGCTAAGTCCCCCTTGTGTTTATTAGCCAGTACAGTGTTTTCTTAGTGGATTTTGTTTGACTGACTTTGATGTGGTTTTAAACTGACAGTATGCTCACAGGAGAGCCAATGTGGCAAATGCAATGGACAGTATGCTATTCATTGCAAACGTAAGACAAAAGAAATACAGCGGTCATTTCTTACTCTTGCAGTAAGAGGCTAACTTTTCCTTCTACACTTGGAGGATGATACTTGGCAAATGATCTCTCTCATATTTTTTAATTAGCTGGGTGTCTATTTTGTTATAGGTCTAAATTTCCTTGTATATTCATGTTAATGAACTGTAGTGTATACCATGTATGTGACAGTCACAAAGATTAGGGAACCACACTTAAATATGAGTGCACCTTATATATAAATATACACCAAGTTTATAATGTTTTATCTTCTGATGCATTTACCATGTTAAAAATGATATTAAACACAGCCAATATTATCATTTATGTACAGCTGTCTTTCTTTGTTACACAACTTGCATAACGAATTACAAACATAGAAAGCTTTGAAGGTTAGAAATGTTACATTTTTTTACATCTGTGTTGATATTTGTAGTAGAATGAGCTGCATAGTGTCAGTCAACTGCTAGCAGATCATTACATAGCATAACCTTGATTACACATGCATGGATCCCTTCAAGGTGACTGTTCTGAATTTAATACTACAATTATATACATCTTACAGTAATCCTGCATTTAATGATTTAATGGTCTGAGACGGTACTTCATGCTGGAGAAAACAGCATCTTGCTGCTAACTGCAAGTGATGTGAATCCAGAATGTCATTCACATAGGCATTTGCCCTTACAATGCTACACACTTAGGATATTATTTCTATACATGGCACACAACTGTGTAGAGCTGGTATGGGCTAAAACCTGCATACCATGCCATGCACAGTTCCCAGAAGTCCTCTAGACAGTACAGTACACAATGAGGTAAGGACAGCCTTAACTGCATACCTGGAGGAGTCCAGGTAAGCAGCAGGTAATCAAAGGATGAGCCACAGTAGAATTTGCGATTTAGAAATGTGTCAGTGTCAGATTGTACAGTAGAATGGGGAAAAAAATCTATGGCAGTACAACAGTGGTCAGCTACCAAGGAAAGATGACAGATTGCTCAGCCGATCATAGCTGAGCAAAAGCATCACCCCCCCCCCCACAATGGCATACCTGACAGAATAGGAAATACAGCTTGGGATGGAACAGAGCATGACAATTTGTGTTTCAATCCAGGAACAATAAAAATATGAAAAGCATTAGATATGCTCTCACATGTAATCCACACATATCAGATTCAAAATATAATTAATAAACATTGGTATATTTTAGATGGATTGTCAGAGTGAAAGATGAGCGACCTTTTAGACTCCAACCCCACTATTAGTTATAGAAGGACTCAGAATTTATAGCAAAAAATTGGTTATAAGGAATAAAACGTTTTGGAGTATGATAGAAGTATTACCCTGAAGACAGGCACACATCCATGTATTGACTGCATATTTTGCAAACATATTTATTCAGAAAAGACCTTTGTACATTTTTTTAATAAGATATATTATTTAATAACTTTTGCTAATTGTAATACAAAAATATAATTTTTTGTCAAGTATGTGATGCCTGCTATGTAAGTAAAACTAATAGAAATTTGAAAGAAAGTATTAGTGATCATTTTTCCAAGATTATAAGGAGGGTGGAAACAAATTCCCTGTAAAAACATATATTTGAAAAAGTAAAAGAACACAGTTTTAAATCTGCTGTTTTACAAGTTATACCCGAACGCATTAGTGGTGGTGACAGAGGTACAGCAATGGAAATTGCCGAATACAAATGGATGAATAGGCTTCATTCAGACAAATCACCAGGTTTAATGAATATGTTAGTATAGAACCTGTTTAAAAAAAAAGTTAAAGGTTATTTTTATTGTAGCATACTATTTTATGAGTTTTATTATTGTTTGATTATTTTTTATTGTATGAATGTCCTTTTAAATAAGCAATTGTTCAAAATCATGTGCTTGATATTGTAATATAATCATGTGATTGAATATGTACTTATATGTAAATGATTTTTGGTATTACTAAGAATTGTTGACCTGAAGAAGCATTTTGCACAAGTGTTTTAAGCTTGTCAGTTTATAAATCTGTTTGCTTTTATTCATCTGTGGTTTGTATAGGTGTTACATAATTCCACACAACTCAACATCTTCTAGGTATAGTTGGTCTGATAAATGCCACACATATCATAATCCATAAACTTGCCACAGATGACATGCCTGTATATTTAAACTGACATGGATCTTACTCCCCCAAATGATCATATTATATATGATTACAGGAGTCATGTGACTGATTTTTCTTTCTATAATCCTGGTGGTAGCCATGGTGCTGCTGTGTGGCACTCTGTCTCTGATTACCAAGCTTTTGAATGTGGGTTCACCCTCCCACAATTGGTTCCTGGGTGACAACAAAACTATCTTCTACCATGGTGACCCAGATCCATCAGATCACCACAGATACTGCAGAATTTGAGATATAATGGGACATGTAGGATTTTGATGTCCTAGAACATATATTTGCTCACTTCATGGTTATGTTTGATGATGCAATGACACCAGGGGAACCCTAAAGATCTCCCTTTTAGAAGTCCATTAGATATTCACAACTGGTTTCATATTGTACAGTGTCATGCAGATCGTACTCACTCCTCACCCATGACCTGATTTCCCCTGATGACAACACATCCAACATTATGTACCACCACCAACATGAGGACCTGATTACCACAAATGACAGAAATGTGTACAATAAATGCCTGAGGCACTGATAATGCCTGCAGATGAGATTTTAAGAATGCAGCAATGCATATGTACACATAATAGGCTTTCTACACCTAGCCAAGTTTTCCCAAAAGAATAATGATATTCTGTATCTGAATAGAACATTGAGGGCCAGGCATTTATAAGCTACCTCTGTCCATAATGGACATGGGTGCCAGGCCTGGTGTAAATTTCCTCTTCCCTATCCACTGGTCTAGGTTGTGCTTAAACTATGTATTAGATGAACTCAGCTTCACATGGATGGTAAGCCTGTTCCACAGGAGAAGCAGTCTCTGGGACCCCTATCTGTCTCTCCAGCATGTTCTGTTTAAATCACAGACAAAATTCAGGTCCCTAGACCTTGTATTTCTAGTATTCTTTGACTTACGAATACGCAGAAGATTCATAAGTGTGGGGTTTGCGGATGCCTTGTAAGCCTGACATAGATCGCCCTTCAGCAATCTAAATTCCCTTTTCTTCAAGGTATGATGATCTTGCAGTTCAGATACATAAGTATGGGGAAGTGGGAGCTTACCTCCCACATCATGGGGGGTGCAGAAGAGCTTGCCCTCCTACAAGAAAAAAAAGGTTAAAGGAGAAGAGCAATACTCGGTATTCACTCTTCTCCTGCATTTTCAGTCATTTTCCCATGTGTTGGTATTATTACAAGTGCTGCCATTTCAATAGGCACACACAGTCATGTAGCAGTGCATCTGTTTACTTAACACATGTGTAGAACTGACCACTGCCACATATCTATCATCTATGCATGTGTTACTGTGGTCATACATTGTTGTCTTTCAGATCATACTGATGAAGTGAAGGCAGAGAGTGCATTGCATAGGAAGAAAGGGAGGAGGTATGCATGGCAGTATGGGAGGAGGTACTCCATGAGATCCCTGCACTGCCATTTTACCTGTCTCGAGGTTCTCATGGTAAGAAACAGTGACACAGTACTTCAACGATAACAGCCATAGATGGATGAAACAGGAAGTCCAGGGCTATATGGTGAGCTTTGTCTAAAGGTGCTAGGGGGCTTTTACCACTTATGTGATGACTGCAGTGTACTGAAGCACAGAATAATGGCCCACATAGTACTGTTCAGATGCCGTCCACATTCTTATGGGCAGTCTCTTTGATTAAGCCAGACAGAAGAATATCTCCATCACTCATAGTTCATCTACTAGGGCCTCATCTAAATATCGTCCTTGAACATTAGGCATTATCTGTGCCTGCAAGTCCTTCAGTTATATGGGCAACAGCTGCTGTAACATTTCTCTCTCACTCTCTCTCGTTTCCTGTGCTTCCTTACAACCATCCAGAGGGTGGGGTGGCATTTTCATGGCACACATGGCTAGAATATTAATTTCATCCTTTATACTTAGCTATATAGAGAGTCAGGGGTTTACTGCATTTGTTTATGATGGAATTAGCTTGCAAAGTTTCAAAAAATATAGTTCTGTCATTGGTTATGTATGTATCTTATTCATTAACATTGGTGACATCATCTGTGGACAGCATCATGCACGCTCTTAAGATCTACTTGAATGTGCTAGTGTGGGTGTGGCTGTGCGTGTTCTGACACACATGTGATGGCAGGGTGGTTTACTGTAGTGTAGGGACATGGTGGCAGTTGAAGGTTTTATATATGTGGTCACATGGTCTAACTGTGCAGCATGCCTTGTGCACATCTCTTTTTTGTATGTGGTTTCTGACTGCATTAAAGTGTGCAGTGTTGCATTTCTATTTTTATGTATTGGCAGTAACATGGTCTGACATCAATACAACACACTAGCTACTGTGTACAACTAATAAAAATGTGCATGGTTCACATCACATTGTGCACCAATGTTCATAAATCATGTTCATTATGTACTGTAGAGTATTGGAACATAAATCCCCTCTGATGCACAATTACACACCGTGTTTGTGAACCCTCTTGACGGTAAACACTGCTAGATTGAGGCAATGAGTTGCAGACGGTTGATTTCTTGTCAGTGATTTTGGATTTGATTCCCACAGTATACATTTGCCCATAACTGATTCAGAGCAAATCTTGTAACCGATCCAAAGCTCCAGAATCAGTTACACAGACAGACAATGCAGCTAAGGAAGTTGTTCCCAGTTCACTAAAGCATAACAAATTAAAAAATGTTATAGCCAACAGCAATGCAATGATCAACTGCAGTTGTACAGCCTCATGCACATTAGCATTTCTCTTAATTTGTACACAGTGCTCTTAGATAGGAAAGCTACTTATACTCTTGCATATGTGTGTGTGCGTATAGCAAAGTAGTGATCACCACAGAAGGTATCCATGCAGTTAAATATAGTTACTGTGTGGAAATGTGTTAAAAAGATTCATTTGGACTGCATGTACATAAAACGATGGTTGAGCCATTGAACATTAGAGCAGCTGCAGCCTTTTATGAAACATCTGTTTGGATTTAGATATTAAATATCAATTTTATTGGCTGTAATGCTGAAGAATGAGCTAAAACATATCCACATGTATGTCAGGAAAGGCAAGCTGTGTGTGAAATGTGCCTAATAAAAGTCCTTAGAATAGATAATTTCCCAGATTAATCATAAATATATGTGTAACTGCAATGTATTATTTTTTTCTTACTGGTGACCTTTGTTCTTAAATGTAAAATACATAACCTAGTAGTTTATGATAACATAATTGTATTTTTTTTTACATTGTTGCCATAGTATAACTCGTAAGATAAACAAAAGCAAATAGTTCTTTAATATGAATGTTATGTGCTGTGCTTTTACAGATTCAGTATCTGCAGAATTCAAACTTTAGGTAATTTACAAGGGGTATTTTAAAAAATGCAGCATTGGATTTGATACTGACTTTATTTTTATAAGATGAAAGTCTACATTACCTTGTTTTATTTTATTAGTGTGAGTCTTTTATCTTCTACATCAGGAATTTGAGTCTATTTTATAGCCAAAACCTTTCAAGGTTTTCAGAATATGATGAATCTTGTTTTGTATGGTTAGGGAGTCCAAATGAAAGATGATCTTTTTTTTTTCAAAAATATAATCCTAAATTGGAATTGCATATGTTGTTTAAAAACAGCACAGATTTATACAACTGGTTTAACAGGCAGGAGATCAAAATCTTTTTTTTTTCTGCTGCATTTTGCAAAACTCCAACATTCTCAGTAATAAGTGAAAGTGCTGTCAAGGGTATGATATAGTATAAGAGAAGCTGCTTCTTACAGATTAACTGCAGGTTGGGGTGTTTTCTGGCCTGTGTAAACTCGTACTACAACATGTGCCCAAGAGAAATAAAGCTTTGCTGTTTTATAGTATACCCCAGATAGTGGATATAGTCCTTCCTTTGTCATGACAGTCACATTCATTGCTCAATTACAAACAAAGTAAGGCAACTTTCACTTTATGCTCATGCACAATATGGATAAAACACAATATCAGTTCTTCAGCGAGACATGTTCAGATAACAACAAATAAATAAAGCAGACAAAATTCTTATAAACTCAACATACAGATTACTTTTGCGGGCCATTTCAATGTGTTTATATGTACAAGCGCATGAATGCCGATAAACATTCCTTAATGAATGCCAGCCATCATGACCATAGCCAGGTAACATTCAGGTTATGCTTTAAAGTCAAAGAAGACAAACAAGAGAAAGCAAGGAAGTTCAGGAACTTTACAACAAAATGGCTTCAGTCTCTATGAGCATCCTTTATTTCCATTTACAAAAACAACTAGTCCAGCTGTAAAACAGTGACCAACATGTGGTGGGAGCAGAGTGATATTAAATATTAAAGCGGCTGGAAATTTCCAGTGTAACACCTATTTCCCAAATTATACCCTATTATCTAGTCATTTGCCTCATATGGTGGATTGGAGGATCATAAAGCTCTCAGATGCTGATTTCAGCACTAATTTTAGGGAAATCAAAATTCATATCAAAACTTTAATTCTTAAAAAAAAAACTTTGAAGGGAATACCAGATCAGATCACACCTGGCTAATGTGCTTGTCTAGTGCTTTTTAAATGAAAATTGGGAGTATAAAGTTACTTCAGTTGTGCCAGGTATCAGTGAATGCAGACATACTTTCTGAAATTACCTTATGATTATTATGTTCACAATGTAGTATCATAGGTTCATAGGTTCATAGGTTGGTACTAGGCTATTGGCCCTAGGGCCTATACAAGCCTAGCCATAACAATTCTCTATTTCTTCCCACACTATTTACTTCCCTGGACCCCTGTCTAGCAGGGTGACTGACGTGATCCCCGGGGTGAATTTCCTTTTTCCCATTCAATCATCAAGGTTCCTTTTGAAGAGGGCCAAAGAGGCGCTCTGCTTGACATATATGGGCAGTCTATTCCAGAGTCTGGGGAGTCTCTGGGTCAGGAATCTACCCCTCCAGCATGTTTTGTTTATTGTGATGACAAAGTTTAGATCCCTGGAGCGTGTGTCTCTGAGGGATTGGGATTTCTTTAAGTGTAGCATGTCCAGCAGCTCTGGGTTTGACATGGCCTTGTATGTTAAGCAGAGATTACCTCAGAGTAGATGATATGCAACAGAGTATAGCTGGAGTTTTTTAAGACGGTCAGCATAGGGCATCTGCTTTAGGCCTGTGATTCTTTTAGTGAGGTATTTCTGCGGCCTTTCCAGTTGTTGCAGATGTCTTGAAAGGTACATACCAAATGGGGCGTTGTATTCTATAATGGGTCTAATGAGGGGTGAGTACAGTGGGACAATGACCTCCTTTTTCTGGATGAATAACATAAATTGCTCTGTTAATATTCTGCAGAAAAATATTAAAAACATAATTATGATTGTGTATTTACTTTTATCAAAAGCAGTCTTCTAACACTTTCAGCTTTCAAAATATTCATTTCAGCATTACAAGATAACAGAAGATGTGGTCTAACCTCTTTGAAGTCTGTATTCCAGCAAATCTTACATTACAGTGGTCACTATACTTTAATATCACCACTATACCAAGCAAGTCATGGAGCACTTATATCAAAAATCAAACTTTTTTAAATCTTTAAAACATATATCAGTAACTGGAACTTTTTTAAAATTCCATTTAAAACTTTTAAATCCCATATGTCTGTCTGGTTTCTTCAGTGGCCTACCACATCTGGAAAATTTAGCATAATAATTTACACTCAGCATCTACACTTCCTTTTAGGGTAGTTCTTACTACACATTAGCTTTATTTGGCGAGAAAGCTTTAGGTAATTTTCTCTATATATCATTAATTTTCAGCCTCTGATTTCCTGTGAAAGGAATGGCTGTGACATTTCTGCTTGCCCATCTTTCTGGAACTTTGACTTTGGTATATCTGTCTTGTACCGATATTTACATTTTCTTTTATTTAGGTTACCTTCTTTCCCATAAATCATATAAGACTTTGGTCCATCTGCTTTATCAACAACTTTAGCTTCAGTCCATAGCCTCTTTTATGGCTTTTGAATGATTACTTTCTTTTCATCCTGTAAATCTGGTAGTCTTCTACGTTTTTTTTTTCATTGCAGTATTTTTCTCTCTGCTTTTTTCCAAGTTTCTCCTTACTTTGTGTTGATTTTCAGACAAGAGCAATGTGATTAAAATAGGCAATCTGATTTACAGGCTTTTGCCATTAACAAATCTGTTGTTGAGAAACTGAACCCAAATATAGCATATTCCTATATTCCATAACTGTGATAACAGCCATCATAGCTTTTGCTACAGCTCTTTGCCATGCAATACTTCACTGTGTGGATAGTTCTTTCCACTTGTCCACTAGACTGAAAGGTAGTGTGGATTGGACTGGACATTGTATGAGTGAGAATCCACTCGTACACATTTACTGAATTCTAACCTTTTATTATGGTTCACTGAGAGATATGATATCCTCACATCTTGAAAATATAGAGATTAGTACACTAACAAAATTTTTTATGCCTGTCCATTTAATTAGTTTAGAGAACTAGGAATAATAATCGATAAACATGAAATCCAGTTAAATACACCAAATTGAAAAATATAATGGAAACTATATTTATATTATAAAATATAATCAAAAATTGAATGAAAACAAATCTGCACCTGCTATGCATCATGGGTGATCTGTAACCATGCATGTTAGCAGCTACATATGTTTCATGTTAATGTTTCATTGTATTTTATCATATCATTATAGTTTCTATTATATTGGTTTGTTTGGAATGAGGCAATAAATATGTATCTTTTACAACAGATGAAGAATTAGCTCCTCTGCTCTACTGGAATGTTCCGTAGCTCCTTTGGATTCCTTTCTGGCATGTAGTACAGATGGCCCTTCTTAGCACTAATTGCTCTAACTGAGCAGAAATTTACTATTCCCAGATGAGACTTGTGCACTCTTTCAAGCATTAATTTTCACTCTTGATTTGAAACGTGCTGCATCAACTTCGAATATGAAGCCCTGCATACAGCTTACTTCTTTCCTGAAACAAAAATAACACAGAATTACATTCATTACCAATGATTTCTACTTGGGTCATTTGTCACTGTCTCCGAGTAGTTGCATTTATAAGTCATCAGTAGACTTCTGAAGTTCTTTTACCTTTTTTCTTCTATCATTGGTGAATGCAGAATTAGCAAAAAAGTCTTGTTCTAGAAGCTCTTCATGCTTCTCTGATAAAATGAGCTACTGAACACATCTGCTATATACAGTTCATTCCTTGGTCAGTATACCACAAAACAAACTTCTGTAGAGGATGTAACATTCTGCACAATCTCAGAGATGTTTTATGCAAAGTTATTTTTAATATGTTTAGTAGGGCTCTGGGGTCTGTTGCCACCTGAACTTCTCTACCATAGACATTTTTGTGGAATTTTGCACATCTATCCAGTATTACTAATTCCACTTCTATCTAAGCTTAACTCTTTTGTGCGTTTATAAATGCTCTTGACTCAAGATCTGTTGTGGGATCACAGCTCTGGTAACATTTTGACTGGCATCTATTTGCAACACAATTGGCTTATTTGCATTGTGTAATTTTAACGTTAGAGCATGTGTATTTAGTTTTTTAAGCATCTCTAGACTATTTTTACATTTGTTTCTCAATTCCTAAGCAATGCCCTTCTGTAACACATTCCATTGAGGTATAATTATTTCAAGCATATTAGGTGTAAAGTTTACAAGATACTGCATCATTCCCAGCATCCTCTTTCAAACCTACTTTTCTTCTAGTCTTGGCATTTGCAGCAGAGTTTAGATTCTTTACTAGATTACATTTCAAACCGTCTGGTACTTCAACTTTGACTTGTCACTCCATTTTTACATTTGCTCCTATTTAACTTGAAATTACAGTCTTAAACTAAATACAGCTCTACCAGGCCTTTACCATGCCGTTTTTCATGTTCCCATATTAACAGTTCATCACTTATGTTTGCATCTCCATCCAGGTCTTCCATCACTTAGGCAACAGCTCTTTGGAATAAACTGGTGCTAATAAATTACTGAATAAAAATCTAAAGAATCTGTAATTTCCCAGTGGTATAATAAACGTATACAATTTGGAACTTGTTTCATCTTGTCTTCTTCACCAAAAAGCCTGGTTTGAATCTAGTACTGAAAAACTTAGCATTTGGCATACATTAGACCACTTTCCAGTTGTAACCAATAGCCAATGTTGTCTTGTAGGTCACTCGACTCAGATCTTGTAGAGTAATATAAATGCAACTTTAGCCTTTCTTTACATCAGTGATCATACTATTCATGCATTTTGTTGTTTCTAATAGTTTCTTAGTGACACCCCATTTTTCCATACTCTTTATTTTCTGTTTAGTTTTACTTTTGAATCCTCAAGGCACTTTTTTTCTAGGAGAATAGAGTCCTCACTTAGCATCAGGTTTCATTTGTATATGATAGTTTTTTTGGCAAGTTTCCTAAACCTATGAATGTCAATGCATTCATACAGGATATCATTACTACAGTTCTGTATAGCACCTGAGATGTCACTGGGAGAGTGTGAGTGATTCTGAACATGAGCAGTTTCTTTTTTATTTTATACTGTGAAATACACTTCACTATTCCAAAATTTTGACAAGACAAATGACCCAAAATTTTGGGAAAATCATTTTAAGTGTAACTAGTTGAAAAAAAATCTGAACAGATTTTTATACTGGCATGACAGCAGTTTCTGATTAAGCGTTGCCACTCAGTGGCCAGGTTAGGTCAACAATGTGCAAATTCTCTTCACAACCATACAGTTTAGTTGTTTAAAATTGCTGCTCTAGTCACATGAACCTAGTTTAAATTCTATATTCTGACAATTAATTCTCAATATTTTATAAAGCCTGCCTTACAACCCTGCCTTATTGTCCCCAACTCATTTTCATATTTTGATGTATCATCTTTTGACTTTAAGAGTATCCACCAACATTTATTTATATATTTCTGTTCAATAACCAAATTCTTTGAACATACAGATTTTAGCAAAATGTTTTTTTTTTCCTAGCACAGATTCTGCAGGCTTGATTAACAATTGGATTATTTTCATGATGTATTTATAATCACACCTACTGCAAACTTAAATTAAGTGTTTTCAGTCAGTTTGGCCTCCATTTTGAATTCTCATTCACATGGCTCTCTTTTCATATGCATTGCTTTTACAACACATGCTGCCTTTATTTATTATTTGTGCCTAATTATTTGACTCATTTTCCTCCATTTTACACACCTCCTTTTCATTAACTAATTCTTTTAACTGTGCACTAAGAATTTTACTGGTCCTGTACATATCCACAACTATTGATAATGACTTGACCCTTATTTTATTACTTCTTATACTAAAATATAGTCTGTGTTTTATCAGAGAGTTATGTAGCTCACAAAATTTGTTATCTTTGGATTCATTCTTCAGCTCAGTAACATAAGCAGCTATAGCCTCTACAGGTCCTTGTACTCTTGTGAAAAACAAATGTCTAACTAATGGCAATTTTTTTGGGGGCTGGCAGTAATTATTGAATTTTTCCCTAAGAGCTAATAGTTTGTCTTTATCCTCCTCAACAAACGCTACCTTAATTGATTATTTCCTATTAACATGAATGCTGCTCAATGAACTGCTGCAGCCTTTCCAGGTAATCCACATGTTATGCGGAATAAGCTATACTTCTGGTTCCCAAAGTTCCAAATTTCCTTGCAAGGACAGTATTCCTGGTGACTGCGGCTGAGCCATATTTTCACTGAGAATTATATTTCTGTAGTTCCATATATAACCTATCTTGAAAAACAAATGCATTTTTTTCAGTTCTACAGATAAACATCTTCAGTTCTGGCATATATTTATTCTTTCTTTTAGGAGGCTTAGAGAAAAATACAGAGACAGGACATGCTATCTAACTTCTTTGTTGTTTATATTCTGATTTCTTTAGAACATCTCTACACCACATGACAGAAAAATCACTACAGCTAGCTTGATAATCTTAATGCTCTATAACACATATATTACAATAGGCAATTCTTAGACTCTTTATGAATGCAGACATTGAATTTATTAGCTATAGGTAAAAACACTTTGCACTCCAATTTGACACTTGCCCTCATTTTGCACAATCAATTTTGTCTATACAGTTGAAGGATTTCATGGCAAACATTTCTGATGCTCTATCATTAAATTGTTTATTCATCTTGTAACCTCAAAGTGTTTTTTTTTTTAATATACTTCTCGTTTGTGAATGGTTATTTAATTCAAAAACAGTGAAAGCTTAAGGGTTAATAGCCAGGTAACGTTTGCCTTTTTTCCCTCATGTGAATTTGAGATAATTATTAAATGAAGAACAGTATGAAAAGCCTCTGTATTCTAATTGGTTGACTTCTCAGGGAGCTTATATTAACTGAGGTACCAGCAGTAATAATGATCTTTAGTTTGTTCCAGAATTGTTTGACAGCTTTGTAATCCAATTTGCTGTTACTGTAACACATAAGTGAAGCTTTACTCTAGAAACAGCTTCCTATTGCTGAAATCGTAATAAAATTGTATCTTTGGAGAACTGAAGTGAATTACTTGATTGTTAATAAGTGACAAAAGTGCTCTTCTATTTTTTGTAGTATATACTTCTTATAAAGTCTGGTATGAGCTTCCTGTTGTAAATCCATTTTGCCTTGACTTCAGTGCCCCTAATTTAAGTGCGTCCTAATTTTGGGCAGCGCAGTGGTTAACATTGTTGCCTCACAACTAGAGGTTCTCTGGTTCAATTCTCAGCTGGGGTGCTTTCTTTGTGGAGTTTGCATGTCCTCCCTGCATTCATGTGGGATTCCTCCGGGTACTCTGGTTTCCTCCCAGATTCCAAAGACGTGTCTGGAGCATTTCTCCCCAGGCCTTTGCTGAAAATAGTCTCTGTCCTAGTCAGACTTTCTTAGGGTTGCCACCTTTTCAAATGGCCAAAGTGGGATATTTTTGGGACATACATCAGATTTTACAGGCCAACACGTACCCATGGTCAGTACAAAGGATAGAACTTAACTTTTTTTGCCTAAATAAAAGCTTATTCTTGTAGCAGTTTAGTTGCTTATTCTGTTTCTTGTAACATTTAGGTATTTTAGATACATAAATAACTATTTTATGCAACTATTACATAAAATATGGGACATAATTATGTCCTACAATCTCAGGACATTTGCCATTTTTAATATTTTTTGTCAGGACACACCTGCCCAAAGAGGGACTGTCCCACGCAAAGTGTGACAGGTGGTAACGCTAGACTTCTTGGTCAACAGATGTTAAATAAATAAAATAAAATAAAATAAACAAATTTCCAGATGGTCCAAGGTACTTTATTTTGTAATGAATTGATGATTTTTCAAGAGCTAATGCCCTAATCACCGGTTGACAGTTTCCCATCTCTGTCTTATCTCAATTCTTGTGAAAAGGAATCACATCTAATTTCTTCCAGTCTTGAAGAACCTTGCCCTTCTTTCAGGGAAGAAGTGTTTACACCACAGCTAATCATAAGTTCCCATAGAGTTATAGGATAACTGACATCTCATCCCATTACCTTGTGCCCTCATAGTCTTTCAGGATTCTTAAAGGATCTTTTCTTTCAGCAAGCAGATAAGGACTGACATGGTTTTCATGGATTTTTCTACTGCTTACATTTGGATAGGCTGACTTTTTTTACTTCATGAATACTGATCTGAAGTCTTCATTTAACAACCCTGTTTTTTCAACCCTCATCCTCTGCCTTCCCCGCCCATTTCATGTAGTTTTATTAGAAAGCAGCCACTTCTTCTACTTATCTGTCTCTTCTCCTTTATGCATTATAACATTTCCCTTCTTAGCTGAACTGGCTTTTCCTCAGTTTCGGAATTTTCTATTGCATCTTAAAGATACCATCTATCATTTTCTAGACTTATTTTCCCTCACTGGAGGGCCTACTTTTGACGAAAATATTGTTCATAATGGTCTCTCTGGACTAACTTCTAAAATTGCTTTTTCTATTGTGTATTAACTATTCCTTTGTTTTAATGTGTGATATTTTATTGCATAAATAAATTATTTTTCCCTTGATGTGTGCTCACATTCTGGGCTGATACTGAAACTGGTCCAGTGGGATCAGTGCCCTACCCCTGTTAACAAACTGCAAAAATAAATAAAAAATAAATTACACATGTTGTGCTGTCATTTCCAATTTCCATTGCAATCCACAGTACCTGTTGCCCTTTCATGTCACCTCATTTACTTATTTGCACCACTGCAATGACACTCTTCCCTTATATAGGGTGCTAAGTCACCTATCTATTTAACTTATATCGATACCATTTTTGTATCCATATATATTTTGCTACCAGCATATCAACATATTGTTTTTTCATGAACGGACATGTTCACACAGGTATACATGTATGTATGTATGTATGTATGCAGTTATTGCAAAGCCCATGCATACTGCTTCTCTTTGCCTTCTGTGCTTGTTTTCTTTTACCCCTCATTGTATCCCCAGTGCCATAGAAAAAGAAGAGTTTGTATTTGCTGTACCAATTCACATCCCAAGTTAGATATGGACATTTTCAAATCCTTACTTCATAAAAGGTGGTCATATAGCAAATTTTAGACAATTTTAATTCTGAGAGTTAAAACTACTACAGTTATGACACCAAGTTTAGCTTAGCAAAGTATAAAATATATTTATATTCACAGTTGTTAATAACCATTGCACTTTTCATTTAGACTCAACAAGAGCATAGCCAGGAGTTTTGGAATTATACACCAAGTTTTAGCATGTGGCAAAACCGAAATCCAAATTGTAGCTTGCTACAGATCCCCCACCATGCCCCAGGATTCCCACTCCTCATTTCTTGTTACACTGGAAAATATTAGGGTACAACCTAACATCCTAATAATGGGCAATTTCAACTATCCCACCATTAACTGGGAAAACTACTCATGTACCAACTCTTTTGCTCAACGTTTTCTGGAATTCATAAATTCCAACACCTTGGATCAACTTATCCACACCCCCACCAGGGGCAGCAAGATCCCAGACCTGGTCATTACCAACATGGGTGACCAGTGTTCCACACCAGAGGTCAATTCCTCGTTGGTCAGATCTGACCATAAACTAATCACCCTAGACATCCACATCCCACCCCCATTAGGGAAACCACCCTAAAAAATGTTTCCAATGCCAACCTCATGCTTCTTAAGACAGAAGTGGCAAACTTCATGATACCCATGCAGACGGACACTAGAGGTACGCCTGCTGAATCCTACACAAATGCACTTTATAAACATTTACATGAGTGCATGGAGCGTGCTATTGCTAACAGAACCATGATGCTATCCTCCAAAAAAAGGAAGCCAATCTGGTGGTCCCCTGCCTTAAACAAACTCTACAACAGAAGAGAAAAACTTCTGCAAAAAAAGAGTAAAATCCCATGATTGGAGGAACTCCCTGGTCAGCCTCAGTAAAAAGCTGAGATCCCTCATAAAATCCTCCAAAGCTAGTTACAAAAACAAAATTGCCACTGTTTCTAAAGACAACCACAAAGCATTCTATAGCCGTGTCAAGAATCTAAATGGTAACACTCAAATCTGCTCTGAATTACAGCACAATGGCACTAAATATACAGCAAAATGGCACTAAATAACTGATATTGCCAACATCATGGCAGACAGGTTCAGTGCTAACTTTACCCCCCTCTCACCCCTTAAAGGGCCCATCTCTATACCAGAAGAATGCAAAGTTCCTGTAATTACAGCTGCACACGTAAAAAACACACTCTCAAAAGCCAAGGTCACAGCATCCATGGGACCTGACAACATCCCAGGCTGTGTTCTATATGAACTACAGAATGAACTGGCACCCCACCTAAGTACCACGTTCAATCATAGCCTCACCTCAGGCTTTGTGCCCACTGAATTCCACACAGCGACGGTTATCCCACTCCACAAAGGGGGATCCACCATGGACCCCAGGAACTACTGCCCCATTAGCCTGATGAGCCTGGTTTGCAAGGCCATGGAATGTATCATCATGGAACTTATAAACAAAGACATTGGTAATCTCCAAACTTTGGACCCCACCCAGTTCAGGTTTCTAAAATGCAGACCATGTCTCCTAAACCTGATAGACTTCTTTGAATCAGTCACCAAAGCCGTAGATGAGGGTAAGGTGGTTCACACAGCCTATCTAGATCTCGCCAAGGCTTTCCACACCATCCCCCACTCTGGAATTATAGATAAACTCACTAAACTAGGTATAAATCCCTATGTCACAAGATGGGTTGCCAACTGGCTCACTGACAGAACACACACTGTGAAAGTAGCAGACTCCAAATCCGACTTCAGACCAGTGACAAGTGGAGTACCACAGGGTTCAGTCCTGGGTCCTCTCCTGTTTGGTATCTACTTCTCTGAAGTACAGGCTAACACAGAAGGTCTTTGACTAGTGAAGTTCACAGATGACTGCAAACTAGGAGCCATAATTGAAACTCCTAATGATGTGGACATCCTAAAAAAGGGCCTCACTGAGACAGATGCCTGGTGTCAAAGCCATGGCCTCAAGCTCAATGCCAAAAAGTGCATTGTAATCCCTTTTGGTAAAAACTCTGTACCCATGAACTACCACATAGGTGGTAGTCTACTTAACACCGAAAGTGTGATAAAAGACCTTGGACACAGGTGGACAGTAGTCTATCCTTTGATAATCACATCACCACAGTAGTCAGGAAATCCTTCTGTGTGGCACACCTCATCACTAAAGGTTTCTCATCCAAGAAAAAAAGAGGTAATTGTTCCCCTCTACTCATCACTCATTAGACCCATTATAGAGTATAATGTCCCTTTTGGTATGTACCTCACAAGACATCTACAACAACTGGAAAGGCCGCAGAAATACCTCACAAAAAGGATTACTGGCCTCAATCAGATGCCCTACACAGACCGTCACAAAAAACTCCAGCTTTACTCCATCACATATCGCCTACTCAGAGGTATCTGTGCCTAACATACAAAGCTATGTCAAACCCAGAGCTGTTGGACATGCTCCACTTAAAGAAATACCAATCCCTCTGAAGTACATGCTCTAGGGACCTAAACCTTGTCACCACAATAAACAGAACATGCTGGAGGGATAGATTCCTGTCCCAGAGACTTCCCATACTCTGGAACAAACTACCTATCTATATCAAACAAAGCTCCTCATTAGCACTCTTCAAGAAAAATCTTGATGATTGGATGGAAAATAGGAAATTCACCCCAGGGATCACTTCTGAGGCTCTGCTTTTCTTGGGTGGCAAAAGCCAGGGTACCTTTTTGGCTAGGCTTATATAGGCCCTAGGGTCAATAGTCTAGTACTTACCTATGAGCCTATGAACCTATGGAGCCCACCCACTTGTACAAATGTCTCCCCCCCCAAAAAAAAAACTTTAATTTTTTTTTAAGCAATATCAAAATAGCAAAAACATTTAAATTCTAGCACATTGCACAAGATAAAATTATTAAAAAAGCTTGAAATGTGGTATACATGATGTGCTTGTGGCTACTCCAGTGTGGTTAATATGTATATGCTCGCGCCTGTGTGTGTGTGTATGTGTGTGTGTGTGTATATGTGTGTGTGTATTTCCCAAAAATAACACAATGAACAAAATGGCCACTCAGCAACACTGCTACCAAAAAATAAAAATAAAAACAATAAAAGGCAAAAGGAAATCATTGAATCACAGGGGAGGATTTTAATGGTTAGCACTTTCTTCCCTTCAAACATCAAATCAGGATTTCATTAGACATTATGACAATAGAATGATTCATTTAAATAAACTGACATCATCATATTCAGAAACACTGCAACCAAGAACATTAAAACATCAGTCATATCATATCGTGAATCTGAAACAAAACCACAGCCCTGTTATTTTAATGCCTACTGCTAAACCTCCTTCATAAACCGGATATATTGTAATCATCTTATTCAATCTGGAGGTGGCGGTCACTGGCTGCCAACTTCAGTTGCTAAACACATTTTTTGTTGTCTGGCAACAACTCAACATCACCCACCCCCAGGAATCACATGTACCTTCTCCAAATTAAAAAAATGAATTTTCCTAAAACCGTGGCATTTAATAGAATGCCTATAAAAGCATTGCACTGTTCCTTCTTCTTACTAGAATAAAACTGATTGGAGACCCTTTCTCTCAACTGCCTCTCCTTTTTTCCTACATAGAAGGCTAAACATGACTGGCATGGGGCCACATATACTACACAAGCAGTGACACAGGTGTGTCTTGCTTCACCTCCATAAATAAAACCTGTTATTGAATGTACAAAATGGTGACTGTCTGCCTTGTATCTACACCATCTACAGGTACCACATTTATAAGTACCTTGTTTTGTGGAATCTGTAACAAACTATTAATCTTATATCCTGTGTGATACACCAAAAATCTAGGGTTTTGCCAATTTTCTTACAAATCAAAGGATCCCCTTGTCAAATTTTCCAATAGTTGTACATTTTATTTTTAATATGTTTGCATTAAAAGTAAACTGAATACCCATCCTATTTTTCTTTGTATGGAAAACAAAGGGAATCCAGAAAACTTGAGTCAAATCTGATATCAAACCTGTGACCCAGAGGGCGACAGGACTAATGAGAAACAGAGTACAAAGAATTAGTCCAGATAAAATCATTTTAGCTAGCAAATCTAGAAGACTCTCTCTCTGATACTCTCCCTGTCGGAGGAATAAAGATTCCCTGCTAAAGTTTCAAATAGTTTATTCAGTTAAGTAGGCAGATGGATGAGTGTTCTTGTTCTAATCCTTGATGATTTAATATTATTGACTGAAGTGTTAACATTTATAAATAGGTATAAGTTATCTTGAAATGTTTCTTCTAGTTAACATAATGTTTAATATAGAACTTTTCTCACTGGGTCTCCACATCATTTAATTACAATGGAAGAAGGAAGTATTTAATGTTAAAATGTATGACAGGACATATAACTATCATACTTAAACTACTAAATATAAAATCTGAACTGCAAAATGAAAAAAAAGAATATATATAGATCTACGTCTTTCTATCGAATTTACGGTTCACAGATTTGTAGTTAACCGACACCACTCAAAATCCACTTTTACAAATGTTCACGTTTTCAATTTCCATTTTATCAATATAGTGACTGCATTACTGGTAGTGCAAGATGTACAAGTATACAGCCTTTATGTAACATCTCGTGCACAGTAGTAGTTTTGAGGTATGACAGATATTATGGAACTGTCAGCAATCTGCAGCTTATGGTACATTATTGTTACACTGCTCATAACTTTCAAATGGAGATCACACTACAGTAATGATAGGGAAATCTACCCCTGCTGTCACTGTAGTGTCATCTTGGAGCTGGTATATATAATTTGCATGGTGTGGGGGGGGGGTCCAGGGGGGCTTGCCCCCCCTACAAAAATAATGGACAATGTGTGTGTTTTTGTTTTATGTAGTAAATGTTTGTTGTCTCAGAGATATGTAATTTGGAGTAGTGTAATTTTGTAGTAAAGAGATTTTGGCTGAGCGGTGTATATGTGTGTGTGTGTGTGTGTGTGTGTGTGTGTGTGTGTGTGTGTGTGTGTGTGTGTGTGTGTGTGTGTGTGTGTGTGTGTGTGTGTATACAACATAAATGTGATAAATAAGATACTTGGGAGTGTGCATGGTGCAAATATTACTGTTCATCCAGGGATGGTAATGCACTCACCCAATGGACTTGGCTTGACATCCTTAGGTGTGCTATAATATTGAATAAACATATGTGCACACAAAGAGGCTGTTAAGGCTGTGAGCTGTAGCTCCTGTCATACAGGGTTTGATTCCCTCAGCCCTTGTTTGCCATTCCTGTGACCCTGAGCAAGTCACTTAACCAGACATTGCTTCCAGTTTTCCCCTGAAAAGGGATTTTGTGTCCAGTGGGCCTACCTGGTTAGCAAATGGGTACTATATATATATATATATATATATATATATATATATATATATATATATGGAGATTTTCTCCTCTGCTGAAAAAGGGCACCTGTGTCCTGCCAAACTTTCCCAGTAAACAAATGTCAATAAATATATATATATATATATATATATATATATATATATATATTGTTGTGTCTTTCGGCTTTCCCGGTTAGGGGTCGCCACAGCGGAACTCTGGTCCGCTAATGATTGGCAATTGATTTTTACGTATCGAGTTGCCAGCCCTGACGCACAACCTTCAACGAAGGAATGCCCATTCACGCATGTCTCCACGCAGAAGACACTCTAGCTGAGAGTCAAACCAGGCAGCATCTTATATATATATATATATATATATATATATATATATATATATATAGATTAAATTAGTATTGCCAAGACTATAGTTTATTGACAAGATCTTGTCGACTAAACAGATGATCAACCGGTGTTTAAGATCTCACAATATTCGGTGTAGGGAAATATGACCTTTCTCCAATATTGTGTGATCTTGGCGTTAGTATATATAATTAGTAGGGGGTGTGGGGTGCAGGGTAGCTTCCCCCCTGCAAAAATTATGTTTTATGATGTATTTTAAACTTATGTTTCACATGTGCCAAGATTGTTGCTTGGAACATGCGTAATAGGATATTGAAGTTTGCAAAATCGACCTTTTCTGGTTGATATTGTGAACATCAGTTTTTGGGTTCTTCTCTCATTATCAGTATCTCCCGCTCTCTCTTTATATATATAATATATATATATATATATATATATATATATATATATATATATATATATATATATATATATTTTTGTTCCATCATATCTAGGTAAAGTTTTATTTTGAATGCTGTGCTTTTTGTACCTTGCCCTGAGAATGACGCTGGTCTTTTTGTGCTGCTGTTGTTATTGTTTTACACTCTGACCTGGTTCGG
The DNA here is from genome assembly GCF_019279795.1 of Protopterus annectens. Taxonomy (NCBI): domain Eukaryota; kingdom Metazoa; phylum Chordata; order Ceratodontiformes; family Protopteridae; genus Protopterus; species Protopterus annectens. Next base: position 1,143,195,899 of record NC_056728.1, on the reverse strand, counting down.
AGTGACCAATCTCACGATACTATTGTACTGACTCCTGGTAAAGTGCAACCAGCATATGAGCGTCCTTGTTACATTACCTACTTGTTTATACTTTCCCTGCCCATAAATATTGTGTGTCACTTTGGTCAAGAGAAGCACATATCAGGTAGTTGCTCCCTGCTACTGTCTGTGTTTTTGTCCTACTCGGCACCGAACACAGACTGTGCTTCCACCTCTCAGGGCTGTGCATAACCTGGTTGGCTAGCCTTTTGGTGCCTCTCCACCCCCTACCTTAGCTATTAGCATCTTCTCCCTATTCTAAAAATCTTAGCACCTCTGACCATGATACCTACTAGTCCACCATAGCTTGCTGCCTCCTTCCTGTAAATGCAAACAGTGCTAGGTTTTCAGTAACTGTATTTCTTTCCGCAGATACTTTCATATTTTGGACCTGAGCTCTGCATTAATGTGTCGAGTTCCAAACTGGCATAGTATATGCTCAACTCTATTTCTGGCTGCTCAATCCCACAGTTGCTGTTGCTTTACCTGGAGTCATAGCTAGCTTTTCTTTTCTTTTTTTAGCTCATACTACTGCTGTGCCATTTTGTGCACATTGTTTGTCTGTAGACTCACTTGTATTTTAACTTGCATAAGTCTTTCATTTTCGTGCTCACTATAGTGCTTTTTGGTTGCTCTGTTACCTAGTCAAACTGCTACAATGTAAATTGTGTTTGAAACAGACTTTCCTTTGCTTGTACCTGCCTAATATTACAGTATTAGTTGCTACATTTGTAACAATGAGCTGCCAATCACTTGGACTCTACTCTATTTCGTTTTCTTCCATGTTTCTCTCACTTTGTCCATACTAGTACTTAGTGATCCTTTCTGACATAACCCTTAACTCCTAGTGCCCCTCCCCTATCTCCCTCTATCTGTCCTTCTCATCTCTGCCTCTCTCTCCAGTACTACCCATCTAACATTTTCTCTCTTTATTTTTGCAAAACCCTCAGCTATCTGGCAGTTTCCTTTTTCTGAAAAGGGCCTTACTCAACTACACCTAAGACCTATGGTTGAGACACATCATATAATAAAACATCTCCATAACCACAACAAATGCTGACCGGCTACAGTCTCACTAGTTTGAACCCTGCTGCTCTAAGCAAAGTAAAGTATGTTAAATAAATCTGGAAATATTCCTGCCTTTTAACCTTTGTTAATTCTGTTAGTGTACTGTACCACCAGAACTCGCTCTCTCCCCCTCCTCCCCTATTTCTATGTAATACTCCTTAGTCCCTTGTCTATTCACTATATCCTATTCTCATATACTCATTTCTACATAAACACATCTCCTCTGTAACTATTGTTTTTCACTCTTTGTCTGATGCTCTGTGTTTGGACATCTTACCCCTGCTCTTCTATCTTTTCTTTCCCTAGGCTTTTGGCCAGCTATCTTATTGCCTCCTGAATCATTCTATTCAACTCCACTCTATCACTGCTTATGTCACTGATACTTGTTTTTGATAGTCAGAGCTCCTCCTCCTTGGTTTAGCCCTGCTCCTTTCACCCTCGCTACGCTCGGGGCTCATTCCTTTCCCCTACCCTACCCCCATTTCCACCCACCCCATATAATTTCCTTTACACCTGAGCAAACAATTTCCACACTCCTAATCCCTCCCCTTCCTTCCTTCATCATCCAATACCTGCAAACCTTCTCACACATTCCTTATTTCTTCCATAGCTATAACACTAATTACACCCAGCCCCACCTCCTTTCTACATTACCTCCCCTGTATTTTTGCCTCCTACTCTCTCTTACATACCTCCTCCTACCTCACTCACTCACACCTCTTTCCACTGAACCTATCATGCATCCAACCATCCTCTATATACCTCATTTAATACTACTTAACTTACTCACCTCCTACATATTTCCAACTAATACCTCAGCACACCTTTCCTACATCTACCCATACAAATGTCTTTACACTACCCGAGTACTCTTTCATAATCTCCACATCCATATTCTCATTAAATACCCCTATACCTAAAATCAAACTTCTTCTTCCTGCCCCTGTTTCGTCAAAAAGCAAAATTAGGTACTTCTTTTACCCAGCTCTTTACAACACTAACACCTGCCTTAAAACTCTACTAATATCAGGTGATGTCCATCCTAACCCAGGCCCAGACTGTCCCCCTTCAACCAATTACCCAACAGACCCAGTCAAAATCAACCTCTCTCCAGTAAAAAAAATCTATCATTCTACTCAATGAACATTAGAAGTGTTCTGAACAAAGTTACTTAATTCCATGCCTGGATGTCATCCCACTCTCCTTATATTATTACCAGTGGCGGCTCATGCCATCTGATTGCAGGACTGCAGTCCCCCCAGCTGTGAAAGGAAAATAAAGAAAGAAAAAGAGTAACATTTAAAAAAATAAAATATTTTAGCTGCGACCTGCGAGTCCGACTGACTCGCTGTTAAAGTCCTGGAACTTAAACCGTGCATGCGTGCTCAGCGAGTTCTGGGTTTAAAAAAAACTAGTTTCTTTAAATCTGGACTGCTGAAAAATCAGTCCAGATTAAGAAGAGAAGGCATCAGTGTAGGATGCCCAGACGTCTATGCAGTTTGTAAAAGAGATGAAGTGGAAGGGGATCAGACTGCCACGTCTGCAGTCACATACATGAGATGGATGGCTGGATGGCTAGTGATTGGTTGTTTCTCTTCTTGCTCTCTACCCGCGCTGGGAAAAAGAGAGGGAGAAGCAGTTAGGGAGTCAGCACAGTAGCAGTACTTGTTTGGAGTGGAGTTGAAGTTCAGTTGGACAGCAGAGCAGACAGAGCAGAGCAGTGCAGTGTACCTTACTTGTTTTACCTCGTGTTGCCTAGCTGGATAGCAGGCTAGTGAATAGGGAGAAAAAGTTATTGTAGTTGTCTTAATGTCTTGTTTGTCCCTGATTTTGCAGAATAATCTTGATATCCTCTGTATGTGTGCACTGACCCTCATACAGTTTTTAATTTTTCTTGTAAACCACCTAGGGTTAGGGCCTAAGACTCCAACTCAGCAAGTAATGGATTAAGATGTGTGGTTTTATGGCAAATTAATGAGGGCCAAAGTCACTAAATAATGGCATACATTTTTGTTTCAGACTTCATATCCTTCAGAAAAATACATGCTTACTTACAAACATCCTGTTTTTCTAGCAATTTTCTAAGTTTATAAGTGCAATATTTAAAATCTGACCCTATTTTTAGGCCTTTGTCCCTCCATTATTTTAGGCATTGTCTAGATTTCTTGTGCTAACAGCCTGAGCACCACAGTGAGGAACAGACCAAAAATATTAGGCAAAAATGTGGACATTCTGCAAAAATCTGGGCAGTTGAGAGGTAGGGTGCACTGCAATAGTGTCTTCAGGAAAACATGCATGTCTCCCATTTATACACTGATATATGGTATCTTGTAAATGTGTTTGAAAATTATTTGTGTTTTATAGAATCATTTTGATTGGGTCTAATAGCATATATGCATCGGCCTTGAGACTTTTCCTTTCTTGTTTCCATTTTATTGGTATCCTCTTCCAGGACTAGTACTTTACTCAACAAACTTCTTGTTAAGCTTAATACTTCATGCTTTTTACTTGTGCTGATCTGTTCAGGTCATAATTAGATCAGAATGTGTCCCTAGCTAGTGGATGTTGGCATATTAGTTTGACTGGATTATTAAAGACTTGCATAAGTAACTGACTTTCTTGTTGTTTGCACAGTTTAAATAGTCAGTAAAAGTACTAGTGTGCATTTGTCTAAAGCGAGATGGATTACATTACTGAGATGAGATTGCTATACTTTGACTATTATTGTTTATTTATTTTTCTTTAATGTTTTTTACCACAAGCACACATTTGAGGTGCAAACAGTCAATAAAGTGGCCATAATTGATGGATATGGAGGTGATCTGTAGATTGTTTCTTTCCTCTGCTGTTGTTTGATCACTGGTAAATAACAGTGTTTTTATCTGGTGGGAACATGTCACTTGGAAAAAGGAGTTTTGGCAAATGTAAAAGAATGGATACTGTTCACTAAAACTACTTTTACTCACAGTAGTTTGTTTTTTTCTCCACTGTTTTTTGTGACCTTGGAGTTGGTTTATATAAATCTGGGTTGTGGGTGGTGTGGTATCCCCTTACATGGAAGTGGCAGGGGGGCTTGCCCCCTGCAAAGCTGTTTTGTTGTAGCATTTGCTGAGTCTAGCTTCAGTAAATGGTTATAGATTTGTTTCCTATCACTGAAAGTAATTTCAGTGACTCTACATAAATCTAGTCTGGTGTTGCTGCAATATTATTACGCATTGTATTTTATTTGTTGAAATCCAGGTAAACCTAGTATTACTATTGCTTATATTGTGTATGTGGGAGACTTGCAATGCATTTAAGAATAACTATATGGCCATAATTTCTTTTCCTTTCCTTTTTTGGATAATAAACATTCTTACAAATGGGGGTATCCCAGAGATTGCTACTTTCAGCATGTTACTTGGTACTTTTATAAAGCTGAATATAAATTATAATTAGAATTGCAAGGAGAAGTGGTTTGAACTGAGTGCTGCTTGTTTTTATACTTGATTTTGACTGGCACCATAGCCCTGCCCATTTCTAGTTGGCCACACCCCTTCCAATTAGCACCACCCATTCAGCTGTCTCCTGCAGTCGCCCTTTGATTTGAAGTCACCAGCCACCACTGATTATTACCCTCACTGAAACTTGGCTAAAACCAATTAACCTAGACAAAGACTTTCTCCCTCCAGGCTACAATGTGCTCCGACCCGACCACCAGAAGAAAAAAGGCAGTGGAGTGGCCATTATCTACTCTAATCTTCTTACACTCACTCTGCATGACAAACCATCTCTATCCTTTCACCCCACTGAACTGCTAATTGACAACCTCAAAATTAATGGCTATCTTAAAATTACAGTTGTGACAATATACATTCCCCCTGGCGATAACCACCTCCTCCCAGAACACATCCTCTCCTGGCTTGCTCAAAACATACATAATGAAACCATCCTTCTAGGGGATGTCAACATTAATTGGTTGCCCCTCTGCTCACCCCACTCCACTATGAGTATCAACCTGCATGGTTTCACTCAGCTAATCTCTACTCCCACCCACACCAATAAAATGCATAACTCCAGCTCAATAATTGACTGGATATTAGTCTCAGACCCACAGAAATATCAGAACCCTGAAACTCTGCCAGACTCCTTTAGTGATCACTGTCCAATAAAAACTATTAGATTATCTTCCCATTCCCGCAGACCACACAGATACATTGAATGTTGTAAGATGTCACACTTTGACACTGATACTTTTAATGCTTTCCTCTCCAATATTAATTGGTCTTCCCTGTTCCACCTCCCTCTTGCCGATGCTGTCATCTGCTTCAACTCTACTTTTCTAAACATACTGAACTCTCTAACACCTATACACACACTGTATGTGTCAAAACTAATATATCCCCCTGGTTAACCAATGCCATCTGCTCTGTAATGAAAGCTAGAGATACAATGTGGAAAACCTGGGTCAAAACTAAACCCCCCCATACACCTGAACAAATACAAGAACTCAGAAACCTTACTAAAAGGCAAGTAAATAAAGACAAAAAGGACTACTATAATAATCCAACCAGCTCTCAGAGATCTAATCCTAAGAAATTCTGGCATGCAAATAATCAAATATTCCACCCTGGTAACCCCTCATCTCCAAACCCATGCCCTACTAATACACCCTTGAAACTGCATCAAAATTCAACACCTACTTCATATAATCTATCAGTAAGCTGACAAGACCTGTCCCCTTTAGATCTAACTTAGATACTCCTCCAGACCCTCCCTCTATCCAAAACTGTACAAACACCTTCATCCTCAAACCTATACCTACTAGCTACATTAAATCTTTACTTCACAAACTAAAACCCTGCTCTGCATCTGCAGACTGCCTACCTCCTCACTTTCTTCAGCTAGTTGCTGACTCTGCTGCCCTCCCTATTTCAATTCTAATAAACCAGTCTATCACTGAATCTAAATTTCCCTCCATCTGGAAATAATTCTATATCCTACCCATTCACAAAGGGAGCAGCTCCATTGAAATCCCCAGCTTCAGACCCATAGCCATCCTCTAACCTTTCTCTATAAAGTACTTGAGAAATGCATGCACAAGCAAGTCATGGAACACCTACTTCATGAAAATCTGCTCACCCCTACACGGCACAGCTTCCTTCCTAAACATAGCACAATTACTGCCCTCCTATCCTTCACCAATACCATCTCTTAGGCTAGGGATAACAATAAACTGGTGTCATGCTTATTCCTAGATCTTTCCAAAGCATTCAACACCGTGTCTCACTCCAATCTTCTGGACGAACTCACTAATCTAAACTTCTCCCCCTCTGCTACTGTTTGGTTTTCCAGCTACCTCTCTGAGCAACTACAGTCAGTTAAACGGCTCTCTGCTCTCTCTCCCCTCCTCTCCCTATCAAAATGGGTGTCCACCAAGGATCTATTCTTGGGCCACTACTCTTTAATATTTTCACAAATTTACTCTACGCCACATGCCCCCAGTCTACTCTCATCCAATATGCTAATGACTCTACTGTCATCACCATAGCAGACACCACCCAACTTACATTCCATTACTCAGAAATCCTTCAATTCCATTGAGTCCTGGCTAACCCACAACAAGCTAATTCTAAATACAAAAAAGACTAAACTCTTACTGTTTCTCCCCAAAATACTAAATAAGCACAAGTCCACCTTCACTAGCCACTCTCTTGACAACACACCCACCATAGTTGAACCTCATACTAAACTTCTAGGGGTCTTAATTGATGACTAACTGAAATTTGATCTGCACGTCAACAACTGTATTAAAAAAAACATCAAAAACACGGCCTCCTATACAGAAACAAAAATACCTATCAAATAATGCCAGTTTCTCACACCTACCGACTACCAAGCCTAATATACAGCTCCCAGATTCTCTCCTACTTCCAAACCACCCTCCTAACAAAACTAGAACATACCTATAACAAAGTGGGTAGATTCGCTGCTAATCAAACCTACAAATCCCACCACTGTCTCTCTCTGAATCACTTAAACTGGTTGGAGCTACCCTACCTGCTTCTCCTCTCGCAACTTCAGATTATTCACCCTGTCCAACATTCTTTCTGTCCTAGCTTAACTCCTCTGATCTTCACATACACCCCCTCTAGGCCCCTATGAAGCTCAGACCAAAACCTATTGCACATCTACAAACCCAAGAGCAAATATGGTCAAAACCTCTATAGCTATCACCCTGCCATCTCCTGGAACAAACTTCCACTAGAGGTTTGATCTCTTAAATAACCAAAAGTATTCAAATCAGCTGCCAAAGACTTACTACAAAAACACTGGATATGCCACTGTACTCACCCCCTTAACCCCCCATCCTTTCCTATCTCTAATCCTCTGTCTGCCTTCTACTCATTCCTATTTTACACTCTACAACCATCTATCTTTCTCCCTTAACTGGATTATTTTTGTCTTTTACTCCTTCTCATTCATCCTTACTAAAATACCCCCTGCATACCTTTGCATACCTTTTCATATTACAACAACCTGGCTGTACTTACAACAATCGCATCCTTCTTTTTCTCTCTCTATATTAATATATTTCCAAATGTAATATCAACACAGTACCTTTATACATTATCGATGATTGTAATTTTTTTTCTTTAGTAAGAATGTTAGATTTTTTTTGTATACTTTGCGCTTAAGCATTGTTAATACTTTCTTTGTGAAATTTTGCTTAAATATAAATAATATGGAGCTTTTCTCTCCAGGCCTCCACTGAAAAAGGGCTATCAGCTTAGCTGGACAAACCCGGTCAACAAATGTAAAATAAATAACTAAATAAATTACACACACACACACACACACACACACACACACACACACACACACACACACACACACACACACACACACACACACACACACACACACACACACCACAAAAAGGTAGAACTTATAGTACAGGAATGATTACTCTTGATAGAGGCATACTCACTATTAAAACAGACCAAAGTCAAAAATTCTTATGTAAAATCTGTGTCAGGGTCACTTTGCATTCATATTAAAATAAGATAACAGGGTTCACGCTGGTATTGCTTATTTAAACCACACTTCATTAAGTTAAAACTCGAGATGAGCACTTCTGCCATTGTTAAAGCTTTATCAGATATAAGTTATAGATATTAGTAACAAGCAATATAGACGAACCCCAGGATTCACGAAGCCTCCGTGTAAGAGTTATAACTCTTACACGGAGGCTGCAGTTAAACGGAGTGATGTCAGCATGCTTTGCATATTCATGAGAGCATGCTGAATCACACCTAAGTCTAACACGGTCCATGTAAGACAGTAGGGGGCGTGTCCGTAGGCTGAGCCCTACAAGCGGACACGCACCCAGAAGTGTAAAAATGCCCAAAGTAAACACCCACAACAGAGTCCACGGAAATGTGAATAAACACAACACAACACATGCCCCCACAGACTATGAACATAAAATATATATAAATGAACATGTTATATATTTTTTTAAATTGTAAAGATGTTTAACCGTGAGTGCGCTCGTTTGTGCGGGTGTGCCTGTAGCGCAGCTACAGTTAGCAGTCAGTGGGAAAGCATATAAGAACTAAATATGCAAAATAAGCCAGGAAGCAATAGCGTAGCGGTAGAGATGTTGGCTGAAGAGCAGGCATTCATGGTTCGAGCCCCAACAACACCAATTTTTTTTTTTCAAAATAAGCAGGAAACAAGTCCCTGACAAATATGTGCACATAAAACCCCAATATATGTAAAATGTAATGAAATAGCCCATTTATATTGAAGACATGTGAGGTAACAAAAGAAGAAAAATGCCAGATGTGCTCATAGCTGAGCTGCAGTTTAAGAGAGTGAGTGCATGTGCCCGTAGATGAGCAGTGGTTTAACTGGCGCAAAATGAGTGCCCGTAGCTGAGCAGTGGTTTAACATGCTAAATCTATGTGCCCCTAACTGTGCTGAGCGTAATATGCGTGCCGATAGCCAAATGAGGCTTAAAGCAGCGTACCCTGTTTGCGCGGAGCTGCGCATCGCGCAAACAAGCTAACCGACGGGCAACGTTGAGCAAGCCATATCAAAACTGCCTTTACACAGACACACCCCTCAGCATGTCTAGACAGTCATGAAAAATAAAAAGCAGGGGCCAGGTTCAAACCCAGGATACTATACACCATAGTCAAGGTACAGAACCACTAGGCCATGACAGCAGTACCTGTGAAAGCAATAATAGCTAATATATAGGAATGAATACAAACTAGAGCATGACAATGCAGGTTTACTGAAGTTGATACAATTCCAAAATGGCCAATCACAGATATGTGCGGGAAAAACGGACTATATAAGCCCCATAGGCGGGAATACACAGCATAAACGATTGTAGAACTGACCTGCAGGCAGAATGACAGGAGTAGGAGAGGGTAGTCGCTTTCGAGCACAGAGGTGGGGTGTTGAGGAGTCCAGGTACATGGTCTGGCTCCTAGTCCATAATCATGAGGCCCAACTCATGCAGGGCCAGGTCCTCTGGGGAGCATACAGGGCTGAGGCATGGGACCGGTTGGCTCATGATCTCACCAGTGCCACAGGGATTCCAAGGACTGGTGAGCAGGTCCGTCACCACCATGCGGACCTGAAGAGACGCAAGCAGGACCAACTGAACCTTTGGATCCAGGAGGCCCGGCTAACACCCAACGCCCCACTACTGAGTAAGTAACATTTAATTATGTATGTAAGAAATTAAACTAGCTGATATTATGGAGATGTGTATTCCAACATTACTTCATTTATATTACAGCTGCAGGTGTCCGTTCTGTGATCCGCAGAGCCTATGGCGACAGGCTGGTGTGGTTGCGCCACCAGGCAGGTCAGTAATCCACTACCAGTAACTGTAAAGAAATATAAAAGTATGACAGTCAGCAAAAGAGTGCAGTGTAGTCAGTAAGGAATAAAATCTGCAAGTAACAGTGTGAAAGTGTATGCAAGTATTGCTTGATTACAAAAGTGTGTTTCAGCCTGTAAATTTAACCTAAACATGAAACTGTCCAACATATATTCTGAAATAAAAATGCCCTGCCTGTAAGAAAATAGTACACAACCTGTAGCAGGCTGAAAAGTATAGCTGCAGAAGATGATGAAATCACATGTGTGAAATATATCCCTGTGGAAATACTGAAACATGACAGAAGTGAGACTGCTGGAAAGGATTGTAATAACTACTGGTAAAACATGTCAATAAAGCCTAGAAGTACCATCCTGAATAGTAAAATGAAAGCAAGTGAGAGAGTGTGAGAAAGTGTCATGAATCCAGCAATAAAGTAGTAATAACCCCTGAATAAAGTATACTGCAGTCAAGACAGAATGAAATGCATGTGAGATTCAAAACCAAACAGCAAAATCTGTTCAAAGTGTTTCTGCATCTGGAATCTGTATCCCAAAATCTGGATATGTCGCTCTCAGTCTGCAATATGCAGATAGGATGTTTGTCTGATATACCAAACATCCACACTTGTCTACAGCTATATAAAGCAAATGTAGCAGGATGATGTAGCTGAACAAAGCTAGATATGAATGTGTATGAAGAACCATAAAATGTGTATTGATGTTGCAGTAACAGTCCTATCACCAAGTTGAAATAGTTATCATATAGGAAACTGTAGTTAGAACAGTAGTGTGTATATAACTGTAGCTATTAGAAATGTACAGCATATGTATTGTTATTCGAAGGTGTTAATATTACTTTCTTCACCCCACGCTATAACCACATATAACCCATTGCACATGAAAATGGTATGTGCAATCACAATTAACACCCCTGGACGTTTGTCCTGTTGGGTCATATATATTTGCATGTCTGTTGATGCATCTGCCCTGTTCATACATCCACACCTGATGGCCTGTTGCCATCAATTAACCCTGCATGTTGTTGGACTGTGTATTTCTGTTCAAATTATGCATGTGTTATGCACGCTGTTCAATAGAGTGAATATCTGGGTGTTTGGTTAATGGGAATACTAATGCATGCTGTTACAACTAATTGTGAATGGTATTTTATGTCACTAACCCAAACTGTCATAACATAATGCAAAACATAGTACGACAGGGAAGGCAGGTTCCAGCGGACCCACCTCTCCCACCTCAGCTGGCGAGTGCACCTGGCACTAGTGCTGAGTCCGGACCCTCCTCCAGTGGCCCTGTGCCACCTGTGGGTGGAAGCGCTGCAGGGGATGGGGCTCGCCCCCCCTCTGCAAGTGTGGTCGGAGGAGGACCACCACTCACCCTCCATCGTGTCCGGACTGTGGTGCGTAGGGAGATTTGGGACTCTGTTCTCGAGCCCCTACGCCAGCTCGAGGCATGGGTGGCGCAACTAACGGGCATGCCTGTTGCCCCGCCTACACAGCCCCCAGCACAGCCCTGTCCTGGGCAGTGAAGGAACAGTGGCAACTGCCTATGGGTGGGGATATCAGTTCCACTCTTGCCATCTGTGGGCTCATGGGCTCTGGATATCCAAACCTCCGTCCCCGTCAATTGCGTAACCCCCCCACATGTGTCATACACCGCCCCTGTATGCGTCTTGTTTGTCTTGTCTGTTTACCTACCCAACCTACCTCCCCAGCTGTACCGACTTCCTTCACCTGACATACTACTCTCACCTGAAAAAAAAAAAAAAGGGCACTCTGTACCCACAAAAAAATTACGCCCCATACATAGCTGCCCATTCTGCACACATGTCTATTGGACATGGAACCTATCAATTACAATTGGCTGTACAACAAGTATTATTGTTGTCCTGACACCTCTCTCAGGGGTGGAAGGTTTCAAATGTCACACCAAATTACATACATATGCACAGCTGTTGCTGATGAAGAAATGGGCAGCTATGGGCCTTACCTACATCCCTCCTGCACATCCCAAGCTTGTTTCACTACTGTCTTACCCTCTTTGTGAACCCTTTTTCACCACTTTCCTGTCTCCCCATTTTCTTTTCTTTCAAAGAAAATAGCACGGGTGTGCGCAAGAGTAAGCACGTTTAAGCGGTTGTAAGCAGGTGTGCGCGGAGCTAACCGCCAGTGCGCATGCGTGAGCTCTGTGCAAACCAGCGCTAACCAGGTTACAACTGCTTAAAAGTGCCTTAGTCCCTTTGATTGACAGGTCCTGTACTCAGCTCAAAAGCAAAATAAAATCCCACTGTGAGTCCCAAACCCAGGACCTTGGAAACAGTAGTCTGCATGACTTACCACTAAGCCATGACTCTTATACAAGAACATTGTGCTAAAATAAATATATCATGTAATAGTAGGAATGAATGTAAAGGGAATATAGATGTGTAGTACACAAAGCATGCCATTTAGAATTACTATCAAAACTAGTGGATTTCCATAATAGTAGTGTGTGAACAGAAACAGCCATGCTAGTTGGAAGCTAGTAGGTAATAATGTCGCTATAGCACCTTGCAAGCCACACACATACTCACAGCAGGATAAGCACTGCCCATACCCCACAACCTCTTACAGGAACACATCTGGACCAAGTAATAAAATATATGGAGCAAAGGCCCAAAACCAGGGACACATTACAAATAATGTTACAACAAACACAGACAGTTCAGAGAGTAACAGGGTCTGCACTTTGTGGGATGTTTGGAAGGGTATGCAGTCTGAAACTTGAATGTTTGTCACCATATTCTGACTTGAGCCCAGAGTGACTTGCCAGAAAAAGGTGTGCATGAGATATTGACCAAAATATGAGGCAGAAATGTGGACAACCTGCAAATATCTGCACACATGATGGGTCTGACACCACCATATTTGAATAGTTAAGAGCCTAGACATAGCAACAGTGAATGACTTACAGGGATGCCCCACAGACCCCATGTGAAATGTACAAACAGTAGGCAGAAAGTTGTAATACATGCAATGGTAACTATGGAGTCCTGAAAGTATTCATCACTTGCATGGCAGAAAAAGTGTAGTAATACATATGCTCATGCTAACCCACAGTCACAACTGCAGCATACCAGACATTTTAATGGGTGTACCCCACTGATATGTACCATTCCATGAGGCACATAACAGATGAACCTGAAAGTCTCTGGGGCCTGCTCAGCAGCATACTCAAATACCCTAATAGATGTCAAGGCCCACACCATGGCCAGACCACACTGCATGCTGTAACACCCTAGCAGATATAGCAAGCATTCCAAGGTGTGAATGTACATGGAAAATAGGAAAGCTACAGCAGCACACTACAGTCAAGACACCTAGCAGGCATACAAGTAGTGACTGTAAAGGGCAACTATTGAAGCCTTAGCAACAAAGTGCAAGCAAAAGTGAAAGGAAAGCACACACACACACATTAACAGTAGTAGTAGTTGTAGGTGTCAGTGCACATACACAGTTAGTACAGAAAACTGGAGAAATGAATGGAGGAATGTTAATCTACAACACACCTGGAAATATGAGAGAGATACCAACCTTTACACTCACAGAACATTGTCCACAGCATAACAGCATGGTCCCTGCCCTTAAAATCTGAAAGGGCTATGCCTATCTCACATACCTTTTTATAGCACTGTTCTGAAATCGCAGTGATAACTGCAATCAGTACACAACTGGCTGCATGCAATTAGCAAATGCTGGCTAACAACTGGTGCAGAGGCCATCACATGGGCATATGCAGATACCTACAAAAGTATGCTGTACTCCCAGTCCACACATGCAATACTTTCATTGCACCCTGAGAAGGACATGAGAGACAGACAGAGAGAGAGAGAGATAGAGAGAGACAGAGGCAGAGAAAACTGCAATTAAGCAGACACAAACAAATTGTACAGCAACAGCTACCTGAAAGCTGACAACTGGGAAGTGGAGCAGCAGGACAGAGAACCAGATGGCAACACAAGCAGCTGTGACAAACACAGGTAATGTAAAGTAATACTATGAAGGTCTACATACTGTGAACCCTCCATATGTGTCATTGGTTTGTATCCATATGTATATGAAGATGTGTAAAGGGCAGGGGACATACAGCAACTATCAATGAAGGCTGTAAATACATTTGTATGTGAGAGCATCTATGTGCACATATCAATGTTGGTTGATTGTAGGTTGTAGTCCCATGTACAAAGTCGGTTTCACAGTTATGTATGTTTAGCAGTATGTTAGTGTGTGCATACAGTATGGTAGACAAATATGTTGATATACCTGTCTGTATGTCAACATATATATGTGTATATATATATATATATATATATATATATATATATATATATATATATATATGATATGCATATATGTATACATACATAGAGAGAGAGATGTAGGAATACATAGACAGATGTAGATAGAATATTGTACAAACATATCTATGTAATGCACACATACAGATATAGATATATGTAGATACATATACATAGACAGACTGATCTGACTATCTACAGGTATGACTGTATATGACAACCTGCAACACAGCCTGTCCCATCCCCTCTGTCACTCACACCCCCTCTGTGTCCCCCCCTCCACATCTATAGCAATATATGTACATCAATATATATATGTGTATATGTATACGGACATATATATATATATATATATATATATATATATATATATATATATATACATATAGATATATCTATATACATATATATATATATATATATATATATATATATATATATAGAGAGAGAGAGAGAGAGATGTATATAAATTCTGAGCGAGGCACATGTGTACAGATGTATTGCAACAGGTGCCTGGTGACAAAGGCATGGAGTGAACACCAGTGTCAAAACCGGAGTACCATACCACATTCCAGATCACCTACACCAGTAACCACCAGATATGTGATTGGCTGCTCACCACTGCATGTGTCAGGGGTGAACAGGGTCATAAATGTGTACAATAGTGGCCCCAATGATATTCACAGTGGCACACTATCCCTGGAATACCTGCACATGGTATGTGTCAGCGGACATGGTGTGTCAGCTATGGACATGTAGGTCGGTGTACCCCTCCACACCACATAATGGATGCCATGGTATGGACCACACATGACAGCTACAGATATGGAGAAGGACACAGTGACATGTACAACACTGTGACAATGCACTCAAACACATTACCAATGCACAGTGACTGACAACACCACAGAGTACACATATGCTACCCACATAGAGGTTACCACTCCCGGATTTACATATGTAAGTCACACCCATGACAGATGTCCAACAACCATAGTAACACCTCACGCCATCCACAACCTAAATGTCTGCTGTGTGTCGTCCGTGCCACTGCAATAGAGTGCACATGTGGAGGTAGGAGTTCCTACCCACAGATAAGACATACCCTGCAATAAACCACACAGTGTTAAGTAGCAATACTCCCCATGAGTACATGTCACACATACCCCTGCTGAATGTTAGTCAGATAGGTAATATGCCATATGAGTCACCCTGTGTAACTGTGTGACAGCAGCAGGTACCATCACACCACATGTGTCACAATGGTCAGGGTAGCAGAACAGTACACTGCTGTAGTCCCAGGGGCAATAGCATATTGTATAGTATTGTATTGTAATGTAATGTATTGTGTTGTATTGTATTGGTATGTTGAGGTGCCTCCTTCGTGGAGTGGAACCACTGCTGCTGTGCGCCAGTGTACAGGTACATATCCTGTAGTCAGGCTAGTGTTACATAGCACTTCTATATGTGTGTTTAGCTCCTGTCAGAGTTTATGTAGCATGCAAGCGGGGATACCATCAGGTCCCATTCATGTTGTGTATTCTGCTGTCCTGAGGGTGGCTCTCACCTGGACATCTGTGATGACAGGGAGGTTACAGTCATATGGGATAACTATGTCTTATTTTGAGGGAGAGGGCAGGGTGACACCTGCACTGAACCTGTCTGCCACAATGTTGTCGATATCTGTGGTGTCAGTGAAATATTTGTTGTTGTGTACTAACTATGGGCATAGAGGATGGATCCTGACCAGGTTGCTAACATAACTGAAGAAGGCCTTCTGGTTATCTGTAGTGTCCCTCTTGATTTCCCTCTCAAAGTTGCCCATGGATTTTGTATGATGGAAAATAGATCCTTACTAGTGCTGCTCAGACATGCCCTCCCTTTATGGAATTATGCTCTGTATTGCAGTAGCTTCCATCTTCTGTAATACAATCTGTCTATGGCTGGGGTCCACCAGACAGGATGCTGTCCCTTTGTGGAGAGTGTCTTGGTCATATATGGGATTGCATGATCCATGCATTCTCGGAGATGTCTGTAGAAAGCAATTGTGTAGGGGTCAGCATTGTGGGTTGTATCTGCCACTGGCCCAGTGGGCTGAAAGGATACCATGTCACTGTTACAAAGTGTAAAGTTTGTATCTGTAATGTTATGCACTATAGTCGTTTGTGCTGGTGGTGGAGGTGGGATATGTATATCCAGGGCAATCAGTGTGTGGTCAGCTCACAGTAGTTGATGATGTAGGCCATACAGTACCTAGATACAAACCCCCAGAGTGAGGAGGTGCTCTTGACCTGAATCAGTGTTCTGACTGCTGGGGTTTGGTAGTATGTCGTATGGAGTGTGCCAGGTTCTGTTGCACAGTTGCTGGCTGAGCACTGATACCTGGCCATCTACATGTGTATCCACCAATAGACAGACAGATGCTACATATGTGAGATATGTTGTATCATAACAGTCAAGTAGCATGTGTAGTATGTGTGCCAAATTCTGCTGACATATATTGCTGATACGAGGTTATTTTCTTTCTCAGGTACATGGCCCACCTGCGGAATCCCACCTACTCCACAGCTGAGGATGAGGAGATACACCAGAGCCTGGTGCGGGATTATGCAATACTCTTTTCCCGCACCAGCCAGAATCAGCAGGAGAGGGCTGCACTGTGGCAAGACCTTGTCTGTCGGGTAAATGACATAGGCACGCATAATAGGACATATGAGCAGGTACGACATCACTGCAGTGATTTAATCAGACATGTCCGTCAGCATGCGTCGGATATCCACAGGCAACAGGTCGCCACAGGTGGTAGGGTGGCTACACATCCCCCACTCACCAGACTGGAGGGACTACTCATGAGTGTAGTGGCTCCAGTCTGCCAGCAACAACAACAGCAGCAGACATGCATTATGATGGAGGCTGGAGCCACGCAGCAGCAAGACAGTGAACGTGCAGGTAATATGCCATATGTATAGTTGACTGTTGTGTACACTGGTAGTTAATGCATGTGTGAGGTGTGTCCTTGGTTTGTAGCTGTCACCATAGTATTTAATGTGCAAGTGTGATATCCTCAATATTAGCAGCTGACCTGTGAAAGGCGACTGTTGTACTACTGACTTGTATCATACTCAGTAACAATGACACAGTTGTGCCCACTGACATTAGTTTCTTCACGTCTGCAGGACCCTCTGGTATAACAGCAATGCAGCCTATCCATGCTGGTGAGTGTGTATTAACAATTCCTGTAATAGTGTTGATAGTAATAGTACTATTTGGCTCACTTAGTAGTGCTCTTTGTATGCATGTAGGTGTGTCTGTGTCTGTGTGTTGATATCACGCATACTGAGTACTGTACAATTGTGTGAAACTGTGTGTATGTGTACATGTGTGCACCTGTGCATGTGTGCATGTGTGCATGTGTGCATGTGTGCACCTGTGCATGCGTGCATGTGTGCACCTGTGCATGTGTGCATGTGTGCATGTGTGCACCTGTGCATGTGTGCACCTGTGCAGGTGTGCATGTGTGCACCTGTGTGCGTGTGCATGTGTGCACCTGTGCATGTGTGCACCTGTGCATGTGTGCATGTGTGCACCTGTGCATGTGTGCATGTGTGCATGTGTGCATCACTGGTAATGTGTAGACATTGTAAACTGTGTTTCCTGTTTCCCTCCCACAGGTTCTGTTGCTGCTCTGGTGTCATGTAGCAGGGAACCTGAATCAGGTGCCGTGGGTACTGATGATGATGACATCTGTGTAATGGCAAAGGGAAGTATGCCAGGGTCCGCCATTGGTCAGCTGATTGACAGTACACAGCTGTCGACCCTATCAATGCGCACAGTTATCCTGCCAATACACCCTTTGTCACCAATGTCCCTAGGTGATGGACAGCATACAGTGGGCATTGACCAGGGTAATGTGGTATCTGTGGCACATGCCTCCCCACACAGCAGCCATGGGCATGGCCCAGAGATGGTACCACACAGACAGATGTCCAGGGGTTCTCGTGGGAGCATCCGTGGGCGTACTGCCCCTGTCAGACATGCCCACAGAGGTCTTACAACCTCAGCTATGTTTCGGGCTGTCATGCAGGCACTGTCACATATGGAATGGTACAACAGACAGGGTCTGAGGGAGCTGACAGCATGTCGCACAGCCATGACTGACAGTATGTGTGACATTGCGGCTGCCATCCGTGATTTCACCGATGTCATAGATAAACATTGTGGGGACATATTAGACCGGTTCCACAACTACATGTCCATGAGCCAGGGTGATGGTGGGCGGTTGAGGCGTTGACGTGGCCGTATGCCAGCAACAGCAGCAGCTGGCAGTCATCACAGACAACAGCAGGGCTGCGGCCACCCCCGTAGTGCCAGCAGCAGCCCCAGCAATGCTGGGTCTGTGCTGTCATCAGACCACCCCAGGAGACTACGTGCACGTGGCTCTGGCCAGGCCCGACAAGGATCTGTGTCCAGTCAATGAACACCTGCTTCTGATGACAGTACCCAGTCTGGGTTGGTACTGGATGCTGTCTGTAGCACCCCTGCAAGGCACAGGTACCGTGTCTGTGGCCAGAGGCACTGATCTGTATGACCTGGCAGGTACAGTCTGTGGCTGTCCACAAACACCAGTGTATGGCAGCCATGAGGTGGAACTGTGTGCATCCATACACACATGCGAATTGACAACACCTAGGGCTACCGCATACATGCACACACTGCATCAACATTGCCCCACCTTCTACTGCTGTCCCTCACCAACACACATACACATACATGTCAATTGGTGGTATCGGTGGCTGACTCAGGCATACCAAGTTCACACCCTGTGCATATGATGAAACTGTGCCACCTCCTGCAATCTGTAACAACTGTGCAGGTACAGGTTAACATGTTGCTGATGCACAGGGTGACCACATAGATGTGTAGTAATAATATCATGTTGTTAACAGTACTGTGCGCTGAATTAATTGTGAATATATCACAGCATGCCTGATGCAGTAAGTGTGTGATTGTCATGTCCTGTTGTCTACACCCATGGTAAGTACCATAGTGTATCATCTGCACATGCATACTGGTGGTAATGATGTCAACAGAAGGCTACATACATAGGTAGCACAGGGGATAAGGTAATGAATGTAGTAATACACAATGATGGACATGTAAATTGCAAGTGGCATGTTGCCCACACTGGACTCTGCAATGCAGATGTTTGAGGATGTTGATATGTGTGCAGTACTACACGACTGGTACAGGACACACAGGAGCACCCTAGCACTGCATGCTCAGATCTCATACCATGCTAGACAGCCCCAACACACATAACTAACTGTCACAGGAGGGAGAGTCCCCATATATGTCAGGGATACTGCGGTGGCAGGCCAGGTAGCATACATCCTACTAAGTATGGAACAACTGAGTGAAGGCTCAGTGTCTGTTATTTGACATGTATATTACTGCAGGTATGAGCACATGGGTTTCCATCCAATTATTGTACATCCTGACAGTACATGGTCTGTACACTTGTGTGCACTGAGACTGGACCCTAGCCATCTGACCCATGTATTTCCATGTACATGTGCATAGTGCCTGCATATTTGCAGTGTTACCTACTGGAACTGATACAGCTTGTTTGTTGTACAATGGACTACACGCAGCCCTGTTTACTGTAGCTTTGTTTGCATGCATGTTTGCTTGCAATTACCCTGGAATACTGATCACACCTGCAATGCATATTTATAGAGCTTCTGTGGACTCCTAGTGCCATCTGCATAGCTTACTATATGTATGTCCATGTCCCACTTGACATGATGTCACTGTTTGTCCTGTTCACATGTACATTGCCTGTGACACAATGCATATGACTTACCTGGCATGTGTCCACGTGAGCAGTCATATATGCTACTGCTAACTAATCACAGGCACTACACCTTCACATATTCATCTTCTGTTGAACTACCTGCTTCACTAGGGACAGCCTGCACCTGTCACCCCTGGGCTTTCAGATATTGGCAAAGGCTCTTGCTACCCCCATAGTGCCTATGTTAGGCAAGGCTCAAATGACAAACCCACCTTCATAGGTATCACAAGGGATAAGAAACTAAGAGTAATGCTACCCAACGCCAGAAGTCTAAACCTCCAGATGCATGCACCCAAAACACTCCTTGGCATGGAGAACATCGATATCTGTGCAGTAACAGATGCCTAGTTCAGGGCTACTGAGAGCACACCAGCACTACCAGGTTTAACCTGGTTGATTTCTTTGAAACAGTCACCAAGTCCATTGATGAGGGGAAGATGGCTCACACAGCCTACCTGGACCTTGCAAAAGCCTTCACAACAATACCCCACTTGGGCATTCTAGAGAAGCTCACCAGCTTAAATATAAGCCCCTATGTCACTAGATGGATTGCACAGTGACTCAAGGACAGAACCCACATGGTTAGAATTGCTGGAGCCATGCCAGACTCCAAACCAGTTACAAGTTGTGTCCCACAAGGCTCAGTCCTGGGACCTCTCTTGTTTGGTATATATTTGTTGGAGGTACAGGCCAACACGGATGGACTGTGGCTAACCAAATATGCAGATGACTGCGAACTGGCCACCATAATCGACTCTCCAGCTGACACAAGCATCTTCCAAAGGGGCATCATAGAAACAGACAACTTGCGCCAGAGCCATGGCCTTCAGCTGAACAGTGTTTAGAAAGGGGAATGTGCATCCTGTAGTCTGTTCACCTAGTTGCCAAAAGGGACATTCACCTCACACACACTAACCCCCCCTCAGCCAAGAGCACACACTTGCCAATTGCATGATTCAAACCCCTATCTAACTATGTTATTACACTCGAGATGGACACATTAGCGGAGCGTGCTATTCGCATTACTGGCTGGTTTTCTTTCTCTTGCTGTACTTATAGGATGCTGACATCATCAGTGTTTAGAAAGGGAAATGTGCATCCTGTAGTCTGTTCACCTAGTTGCCAAAAGGGACATTGTCCTCACACACACTAACCCCCCTCAGCCAAAAACACACACTTGCCATTTGCAGGATTAAAACCCCTATCTGCCTCTGCTATGACACTCTAGATGGACAAATTAGCAGAGTGTGCTTTTCGCATTACTGGGAGGTTTCGTTCTCTTGCTGTACTTATAGGGTGCTGACATCATCAGTGTTTAGAAAGGGAAATGTGCATCGTGTAGTCTGTTCACCTAGTTGCCAAAAGGGACATTGTCCTCACACACACTAACCCCCCTCAGCCAAAAACACACACTTGCAATTTGCAGGATTCAAACCCCTATTTGACAATGTTATGACACTCAAGACTGACACATTAGCAGAGTGCGCTATTCGCATTATTGAGAAGTTTTTTTTCTCTTGCTGTACTTATAGGGTGCTGACATCATCAGTGTTTAGAAAGGGAAATGTGCATCCTGTAGTCTGTTCACCTAGTTGCCAAAAGGGACATTGTCCTCACACACACTAACCACCCTCATACAAACACACACACTTGCCATTCGCAAGATTCAAGCCCCTACCTAACTATGTTATGACACTTGAGACGGACGCATTAGCAGAGCGCACTATTCACATTACTGGGAGGTTTCTCTTTTCCTGCTGTACTTATAGAGTGCTGACATCATCGGTGTTTAGAAAGGGGAATGTGCATCCTATAGTGTGTTTTCCTAGTTGCCAAAAGGGACATTTCTCTCCCACAGACTTACACACACACCAACCCCACTCCCACTGAGCATTTGCAGGATTCTAACTATGTTATGACACTTGCGACGGACGCATTCGCGGAGCACGCTATTCACATCACTGGGAAGTTTCTTTTCTCCTGCTGTACTTATAGGGTGCTGACATCATCGGTGTTTAGAAAGGGGAATGTGCATCCTGTGGGGAGGCAGACACCAAGCACACTCTGGCTAAGCTGTCATTCCCTAGGGCAAACAGCCTAGTGTTGACCTCTACACCCATATGTTTAATTGTCAAATGCACATTATTTGTTGCTGATAGACTGTTTGCACATCTTTATTGCCATAGCATTCCCTGTTTGTATGAACAACTTGTGCATCTGTGGAAGATGTTTGCATATGGGAGGGATCCACTATATCACGTATGTCGCTGTAGTCATTTAACTGTGTGCACTGGGCAGACTGCTGTAATGTGGTTGGTTCCTGGAATAACACATAAAAATACCAGATATGTGTGTCCAACTGCTAAACTGAGATTTGGCCTAAGTGTGTGAGCATGCCCAGATCAGCCTTCCCATGGCATGTTGTCTGACATATGTCTCATTTATCAAAGTGTGTGAGCATGTCCATTGTGAGCATTCCATATTTTGGACTCTGCAGCCCACCACATTTGTGGATGAGTGTGAACTTCAACAAATATCATCCGTTTATGGTTGTGTGTTGTGTGTCATGTTGTGTAGTTACTGTACAACTGCTTTGTGTGTGAACACAACAGGATTATACTGTGCCTGCAGTGTTTGCATGGGATACTTTGCATACAGTTGTCAACATCCTTTCACACTGACCTAACACTGTAGTACTGTATAGTGTACTGGTAGTACTTTGACTGTGGTGGACAGTATCCAGGGCTTTAGTGCTATCACTGCTTTACATTTCGATAGTGGGCACAACAGCCTGGTTAGGGGCCAGTTGTGTACATCTGACCATGTTGCATTCTGTTCAGATATGAACTACTTAAACCAGGCTTGTCCAACATTGGTAGTGTATTCCACAACATAGGTGTACATTTGCTAACACTAGCGATGTGCCCTAGTCCATGTCTAATGCTAGTTGGAGAGTGTGTTTGTCCTTCAACACACATTGTAAGTGGAGTTTGCCATGACATATGTCATGGTTAGTATACTGTGCCTCTGTCTACCTGTGACATGACAGTGATACCCAGGATAAAGCTACCATCTCCCATCCACTCATCAAGATTCCTATTGAGGAAGATTGATAAGTGACTCTATGGGTAGCCTGTACTGGGGTTCACTCATGGGTGGGGTGGCTTCTGTGTTATGGATCATGCAGTACAGCTTGTCCTATGTAAGTCAGTGCTGGGGTTCAGGTCTCTCATGTGCATAGCTCACTGCCATTCAGATTGTACAAGGTGCAGCATGTTTATTGATACCAGCAACACAGGCAACACATGGCATCTGTGCAAGCTCTTTGATACTCCTGGTGAGGTACTGTTGGGGACTTTACGGTTGATGGAGGTGTCTGCTGAGGTACATCCCACAGGGGCTATTGTAGTCAATTGTACCTCTGATGAAGGATGACTGCAGAGCTACAATGACCTCCCCTTATCTAGATCTGACAACCTTCATGATTAGGTGGGTATATGGCATGTTTCCGTAAACACTACAGCACATGTTTGTCCAATGCAGGATATCTATTACCTTGTGTCCCCAGGTCTCTCATTACATGTTAACTACATAATGGGTTAACACCTATGTGGTAATTGGTGGGCACTTACTGTATATCCACGGGGGGTGACTATATACGTTTCTGCAATTAGCTTGCTGACATGGCTATGGCACCAGTTGTCTGTTTCTATGTGGCCCTTTTGTGGGATGCTTGTGTCAGCTGGTGGATCATATGTGGTGAGCAGTTTGTAGTCCTCTGCAAACATGTTCGGACACAGTCCTTCCATGTTTGCCTGTACCTATGGGACATATATACCAGACGAGGGAGATCCCAGGACCAAGCCTTGTGGGATGCCAGTTATATCTGGTTTGTAGTCTGACATGGCTGCAGCATGTCTGACCATGTCTGTTCTGTCCTTGGTCTGGTTTGCAACCCCTCTACTGACATAGGGGTTTATATTTAAGCTGGTGAGCTTATCTATAATGAACACGTAGGGTATTGTATAGAAGCCTTTGCAAGGTCCAGCTACGCTGTGTGAACCACATTGCCCTCATCAATGACCTTAATGACTGTTTCAATTGAGTCAAACATGTTTAGGGGCAGGATCTGCACTTAAGAAAGCCACACTGGGTAGGGTCCGGTGTCAGTAGGTCCCCAATATCTTTATGTCTGTGGTACATGCTGATCCTTTCCATAGCTGTGCAGACCGAGCTTCTCAGGATTCTGGGGTAGTAGTTTTCAGTATCCATTCAGGCAACACCTTTGTTGAGAAGGACCACTGTTGTTGTACACTGCTCTTTGGGTACATATTCTGTGGTAAGGCTGACATTGAGCAGTAGTGTGGTTTGGCATTCCATTCATCTTGGAGTCCATGTTGCACTAAGCCCAGGACACCATCTCATACCATTGCTGCTGTGTGTTTTGCTTTGTAGATGTTGGCTGTTACCTCAGCATCTGCAATGTCAGGGGGCCAGCAGTCTGCTGGGATAGATATTCTGCATTCGGGGGTGCGGGGTTTGCACTGCACCTGTCAGGATGTATGTTGGCAATATGTGTGTGTGTTTGTGATATTTGTGTGATTCAGAGCATATCTGTGAATTCCCAACATGGTTCTTACCATCAGCTGTGAAAGCCTTGGGATTATCCTTAGTGTCCTGTACAATTTGTATCTTCATAGGTTCATAGGTTCATACTAGGCTATCCACCCTAGGGCATTTGTTAGCCTAGCCAGAGTGTGTGTGGCTTTTGCCACCCCTTGCTATGTGAATATTATGGCCATTTATGATTTGCTTTGCTGTGCCTCTGTCTGGGCATGACACAGTGAAGACCCCCAGTGTAACTCTACAATCATCCATCCACTTGGCAAGATTCCTGTTGTAGAATGTCAGTGAGGGGCTCTGCCTAACATGGAGTGGGATTCTGGTCCAGGTTGTGGGGAGCATCTGGATTATGTATCTGTCCCACCAGCACATCCTATTTCATTATTTGTTGAGGTTGACATCTCTCACTCTCACAGCTGCGAAGGATTTGAGTTTTCTGGGGTGGAGCATGCCCATTACTCCTGTGTTGGGCATGGCCTTCTACAACAGGCATGCAATGCCTCTGTGTAGGCAGTATGTGACTGTATTCAGCTGGGGTGTCTACAGCCAGGCAGCATATGACATATATTTGAGACCCTTTATCCTCTTGGTGAGGTACCTTTGAGGTCTTTCTAACTGCTGCAGGTGTCAGGTAAGGTACATCCCATATGAGGCATTGTACTAGATTATGGGTGTGATTAGAGAACAGTATAGGGGCACAATGACCTCTGTTGACGTAGGTGTGAATCCTTTCCTGATACGGTGTCAAATCTAGACAGTCTTCCTAGCCACATTGGCAATGTGGGTGTCACATAACAGGTTACTGTCCACTTGTGTCCCTAGGTCCCTGGTTACTCCTTCCATACATAATGGTTTACCACCTATGTGGTAATTTGTGGTACCTTGTTTGGTATTTGGTGGGACATTCATACTGTCCAGTGTCTTCAGGACGGCTGGGTGGGGTTCCTGTGTGTGAGAGTGTGGTCTGTAGCATGCTACAGACTGTACAGCAATCTTGCCTACAGTTAGTTGCACATGGGTGGACTCCAATGCCTTGTGCATTGTCAGTTACCTGGACGTATGGGTGTCTGTGCTGAATATGGATACTCACCCTCCTTTTATGTTTTGTTCCAGGTTTTGGGGCCATGACACATGATACGTGGTATAACCTGGTAGTGCTGGTGTGCTGTCAGGAGGCTTGCAGCAGGTTTCTGTCACTGCACAGACATCGATGTTTTCCATACTGGGGATGGCCTTGGGAGCATGCATATTGGGGTTTACACATCTGGCATTGGTCAGCATTACCCTTATGTTTCTTTCCACTTATGTTTTCTAGGGTGGTGGGTCAGTCTTTTCAGCCTTGCCTACAAAAGGCTCTATGGAGGTGGCAAAGGCCTTATCCAATATTCAGATGCCCAGGGGTAACAGGTGCAAGCCATCCCAAGAGCAGCTGCGTGGCTTGTCAAGCATGACATCCCAAGCAGACAGACACTGGATCCCCTTGGAATGACACCAGTAAGTGTGCCACTTGCTATGACTGATCATTCCGTGTTTGTACTGTGGCATTATTCTTGGTAAGGGTAGGATGCTGCAAACGGTAAGTGTCATACCGGCCTGGACTACATAATCAGAGAGCTCATCTATGTCTCTTTTCATGTAGTCTAGGGAGGTACATCTCAGGTCATTCACACCAGCATGGACTATGACTGCATCATATTTCTACTTGCTTTGGAGTGACCTGCATACTTCTGTTATGTGGCGTATTGTGGCAGCCTACAGGCAGCTTACTGTACCCTTTCCCTTGTTCAGTCTGGTGTGCGGGACAGCAGTGTGTCTGACTATGGAGTCACCTATTACAACTATATCAGGCATGTTGTTTCTCCTTCTGGCCTGTGACTGTTTGGCATACCAGCTTTGTGTACTATGTGTTGCATGTGCTATGTTTGGAGGTTGTTTGATTGGGTGTCTGCTTTAGATGCCTCTGTTGGTGTGATGTGTTTGTAATTTGTGCCTCTGGGAATGTTTTTCTGTGTTTATGTGTTTGGTCTGCAGTTGTAATAGGTCTATGTGGGACTGTGTTTGTGGTGTGTGTGGTTACTTTCTCCTCCTGACTAGTTTTGGGAGTACTGAGTTGAGGGAGCTCAGCCTCCAGTTTGGATAGATGGTTGCATCTCTCACATATATTTGTATTTCTTGGGTGGAGTTGGGGGTTGTCTGTGTACTTGGGGCAGGTGTAACATTGCCTCAGGATTCACAGATTCAACTTGTGGCTGGCCTTAGTGGATTGTATGTGTGGACAGATTTTATTGCCATACTACTGATCAGTGATTACTTCATTGTTTATGTTTGCTCTATCATGTAGTAGCTTCCTCATTCTCTTGCATGGTTTGGTTATGGCTGGTGTCCACCATGCCAGATTCCTGCGTGTATGGCATTGTGTCTTGTTTTAATTTAGGATTGCATAATCCAAGCATTCCTGGCAGTGTTCATGGAATGGCTGTATTACAGGTTCTGAGGTGTGGCCCATATTTTGCACATGCACAGGACCTTTAATGGATTCCACATCAGTTTGGAGGAGTGCAAATATTGCTTAACACATGTTTTACACTGTGGTTTTCTTGCCAGGGACTGTGGTCAGGATTTGTATATCCAGTGTGATTACTCTATGGTCTGGTTTTACCAGTGAGCAATACAATTCTCATCTTGCCATCCAGTACCCATGTTGCTGATTATCACATCCAGTATCCTTACCCCTCTTGTGGGAGTGGTACGTTGTTCCTGGGCCTTTTGGTTTATGGATTCTATGAACTTTTGTCCTACACTGTTGGAGCTAGTATAATGCTCCAAGTCTATGTCTGGGTATTTTCAGTCACCCAATATAATGTGGTTTGGAGGACTTGATATATTCATGTATTCCAGCATAGGCCAGGTGCAGTTCCTGGTGTTGGGACAGTAGTCTGTAGCAGGCTATAAACTGGGGGGCAGTTTTAGCCACTGTTACTTGACCATGGCTAGAACACACTGCTTTTTGTTGTGGTACCAACATAAGGGTGTGGTTATCCTTGACAATTCTTGCTAGTCGCCCTCCTTTTGTAGCTTGTTCCATGTTCTGAGGCTGTACAGCACAGTATAAGGTGTAACCTGGTAGTGATAGGGTGCTGTTGTGAGCCTTGGCTCAGTTTTCTATTACAGCACAGATATCAACATTCTCCATACTGGGTGAGTTTAGACTGCATGCATCTTGCTGTTTCGACTTATCCCTTATCTTATTCTTATCCCTTCTGATACCTATGGAGATAGGTTTGTGTTTTGAGCCTTACCTATTCAGGGCACACTGTGGGTAACAACAGCCTTTGCCAGTATCCATACGGCCTGCACTGATAGGTGCACGCCAGTCCTAGCAGGTGGTGCATCATGTCATGCTCAGCATGTCATCCCAGACTGGCACACATTGGATCCCCTTTGACTTACTGCGATACTTCCGTCAATTATTGCACTTGATCATCTCATTGTCATGTTGTGGCATGATGCTTGGTGAGGGTAAGATGTTAGTCAGGGTCCTCAGGTGTGCATATAGTACATGGTGTTACATTACTTAACACATAGCATTCATGCCTCAGGTGGTGCTGCAAGGCTGCCTCTGTCGGATGCGCATATTACACTTCCCTGTACATGTTTGAGAGCAGGTTGTGTCATGTTAGGCATCCCTGTTACTATATGAGTGAGTCAGAGAGGGGTATCATTCCCAGGGTTCCTACTGAGCCAGTGTATGTGCTATGCGTTGCCTCTTTGCCAAGGCCAGGGCATACTGGGCACACCTCCTTCTGCCTACTGGGGCAGGCTCAGGTTGTTCCTCCTCTGAGTCACGCTCTGCCTGTGATGGCCTTGGCAACGGTGGGGGGCTGTTTGGCCCAGCCCTATGCTGGTCCTGCTGCAGCTGTTTTCACAAGATCATATTATGTAGCATAGCACATACCATGACAATTTGGGTACATGTAGTTGGTGTGTACTGCAAGGCTCCACCAGATGTGTCCAGACACCGGAACCGTGATTTGAGCAGCCGAAACACATGCTCTATTACATTACGTGTTTGTGCGTGTGCCTCATTATGGCATTCCTGTTCAGGTGTGTGTGCGTTTCTGATGGGTGTCATCAGCCACAGCTCCAGTGCATAACCTGCATCCCCCACTAGGTGTCCATGCGGGATGTCCCCATTGGCAAATGTCTGGTACAGCTGCGTCAAATGCCAGATGTGGGAATCATGGTAGCTCCCAGGACAGCCAGCACACACATTCATTATTATGCCCTGGGCATCACACACAACCTGGCAGTTGATGGAGGGGAAGCCCTTGCGGTTGATGTATGCCCTACCCCGCTCACCAGCTGGTGCTCTGATGCGTATGTGCGTGCAGTCTATTGCACCCACTACCTCAGGGTATTCTGCTATTTGCTGGAAGAGACGCATATTGCTGGCCAATACCTCACGGACATTGGGGAAATATACATGATCACCGACATGTGCTGACATGGCATCCAGGAACTGGTGCAGTACCCTGGAGGCTGATGCCTGTGATATCCCCATCATATCACCAGTTGGTTCATAGGTTCATAGGTTCATAGGTTCATACTAGGCTATCTGCCCGAGGGCATTTACAAGCCTAGCCCATAGTTTTGTGGCTTACGCCACCCCTTTAGTATGGGGAACTATACCCATTATTTTGCTGTGCCTCTGTTGAGCAGTGACACTGAGGTAATCCCTGGGGTATATCTGCGATCTCCCATCCATTGGTCAAGATTTCTCTTGAACAAGGCCAGCGAGGTGCTCTGCCTCACATATACCGGGATTTTATTCCACAGCATAGGGAGTCTTTGGGTGATGAATCTATCCCTCCAGCACGTCCTATTAATAGCCGTGTCTCTGGAAGGTACCTGTTGCTAGTATTCTTAGGCCAACACATACCTTGGTTTCTACTGGGATGGGTTCCCCTCTGTTGGTTCTGTGTGTGAGGCGTGGCCTGCACAGCTCCACTATTTGCTGCAAGAGGTCTCTGTTCACTCTATAGCACTCTACTATCTCCAGCTCATGTAACCCGTGGTAGGTGACCCTGGGCCTGTACACTCTTCTCCGTCTCCTCACTGTGGGTTGTCTGGCACCATCTGCATTGTCACCACCCTCAGCAAGTCACCTATGTTTCATTATGACAGCTATGGCAGCCCCTAACATTTCTGCTCTGAGTTCAGCTTTTTCAGTTTTCACTTCTGATAACTTAACTCCTGTCTTGCAGTGTCTCTTTTGAGAAACATCCTGCACTGCTGTTTGCAGAGTTTTAAGTGCTGGGCTGGGCTACTATTCTGCCTGTGTAATTTCCTGCATCTAATTGTTTTCACCTGTTAGCTCCAGCAGTATTCCCTGCTAGCTTCCTACTAAATCTGTTGCTTCCTTTTTCCTTTCTGTTTCCTCAGGGTGGAGCCGTGTGTAAACCAGCAGAAACATGCTCACAGTGGCTTACACACGCGCACACATACTTACATGGTTCAGAATCTGCTTATTTGGATTAAAACACATGCACACCCGCGCAAACAGTGTTAAACATCTCCCAACACGCACCCACATGCTCAGTCTGTCTTACACGCGCGCACACTGCCTTACTCGTGCTTCATGGCGCACACACGTGCGCATACACATCCAGCAAGAAACTTTGGTGTAGGCAACAGTGTACACCTTCCATTTCTTGACTTTCTCATGCTTAGTTAGTGGCACACCTCTTTCCATGATATCTGTCTGACATCTGTCATGTAACTCTGACCTCCAATGAACTGCATTTCTTTCTACCATTCCCCCCTGTGATGTCACCTATCTCCTACTCTGTTCCTCCCCCTTCTGTAACTCTTACACTACTCAGACTGTGCTCATTTGCTATGTGACAATGGAATTCAGTATCCTTACACTCATTTGCATCAGATTGCCTACTAATGCTTAGTTACATGTCTTAGACTCAGCTTCCCCCCTTAGCAACCACTACACGGTGGCCATGTTGGTTTTGGTCTGCTGGTCCCTGCATTGACATTCCATGTATTGCATAAAACCTACATTTGTAGGTTTAAAACCTTCGTTTTTATGTTTTATACAGCGCAGCCTGTTTGCGCGGGGCTGCGCTGGGTTTAAACATATATATTTTTAATATATTTGCATCAGGTTACTTTGCCAATAGCCACATATTTGGCCATTGGCATGCTGCCTGACACATATGCACCCTTTATTTGGAGCTGACATGGCTCCATTGCAGTTTTTGTAGAAACGTACTCAGTTGTCAACTGAGTACATTTCTGCAGCTAAAACGGCTCTTACACGGGCTGTCCTGGGCTTCCTGGATCGCTAATGATCCTCATTTGCATGCTATTCGGCTGCAAGTGAGGTGATTAGCTTATCCACGCCCACTCCGTGTAAGAGCCGTTTTAGCTTGTCTCTTACACGGACTTTGGGCTGTTCCTGGATTGCGAAGGCTGCATGGAGTCTTACACTACTCTTAGACTCTGTGCAAGCCTTCGTGAATCCGGCCCATACTTTTCTATTTTCCATACATAAAAACTATGTAAATTACAGCATAGGTTTTAATCCCAGGAACACCAAGCAAAGATCAGCATGATGTAATGATACAAAACTGATGGTTTTATTAAAAATAACAAGCACTTTCGCATACGGACTGTATGCTTCTTCAGGTTACAATAACTAGCAAAAAGCCAAAGGCTTATATAGCAAAAAACATTCCTTAATTTCCCGCTTTTTCTTTCATTCAATTAAATAATCAAACAATAATGCACTTAGCATCAATTCATTGCATTCAAATCTTACTTAGAAACTTCTGTTTTGAGCTTAAGTTAGAGTCATTTAAAAGATAAAGCTATAGCTCACTCCTAAGAAACACAAGTATAGATTTATAATAGTTTTGACAATAATGATAAGTTCACATTTTAACTTAAAATATCAAAGCACAACAAAAAACAAGCTAAACAAAGCAAAACAAAGCCTGATACACAGTACGTTGAACTATATGCTTTTAGCTATAAACATTTTTAAAATGATCAACTAAAACATATCTAGTTTTTAGCAACGTGTGTCTAGCTATGCTATAATTCATCAATTGTTCAAAACAATATCAATTCTTAGATGAGCATATATAGATTCATAAAATATATTAAAATATATAAAAATACATGAATGTCAACTACAGAAGGAAATAAATATATAAATATGTATATGTTAACATATATAGATATATGCATATCAGAAAACATGTAGATATATATACTCTGACCATTAGCATTATATTATGTTATATGATTAACTAATAATGAATAATATATACATATACAAATTATGACACTTAAAGTCACTAAAATTTAAAATATGTAGTATATAAAATAATAATGTCTGAATGGTCTTAAGTACCAACATAGATTGATAGCTTATATTTGATATTAATGTAATCTATATTAGAAACATAATGCTTATAAGTAAGAAATTCATCATATGTCAAAACATCCAATTAATAGTCACATCAATTTACATCTAAAAGAAGAACAAGGAAAAAGGGAAAGAAGGGAAGGGAAGGATGAAAGAAAAGAAAAGAAAGGAAGGCAGGGGAAGGGAAGGGGAGTGAGGGGGGATTGTGGGGAGGGACAGGAAAGAAGGGAAGGAAAAAAAGGGGAGAAAGAGGAGGGGAGCGAGAGAGGGAAAAAGGGAAAGGAAGGAAGGGGAAGAAATTGTGATAGGGGGAAAGAAATGAAAGTAGGAATGAAAAAAAACAGATGTGATAGCTATAGTGATCAGGTAGTGACAAGGCTATCTCGAAGCTAGTACAGATTTTAAACTAACAATACTATTTAACCCTGGATATATGTGCGCTCTTAATCTCAGGATCCATTCAAGTTCTATATTCTCTAGACGTGTCATGGTATCTCCTCCTATTTTCAACCTTCTAACAACTTGTACTACACGAAAGTAAAACCTATGATTAGGGTAATCTTTGACATGTTTTGCTAGAACATTTGCCAGAACCGCTTTCCTAATTTCATAGGTATGATTGTAGATACGTTTCTTTAATTCCCTCGTGGTTAAACCTACGTAATATGCCTGGCATTTATCACATGTAGCCAGGTATATGACGTTAGAGGTATTACAATTGGCTTGTACATTAAAATAGTAATCCTGGTTAAGTCCTGGTATATAAAAATGTGTATCTGTAATAATATGCTTACACATATTGCAGCTATTGCAAGGTAGAGTCCCTAAGTCAGATGTTCTACTAGATGTATTTCCCTTGATATATCTGTCATTGCACAAAAGTCTCTTTAAATTTTTGCTATTCTTGTAGCAAAAACTAGGGGTACTGCCTACAATTCTCTTTATGTCTTGATTAACTGCTAGAATATTCCAATTCCTTTTTATAATCTGGGTAATACTATGATTGTCATTGGTGTATCTGGTAACAAAAGGAACCTGTGTCCTATAACCAAGACATCCAGGTAGATGTTGTAATGGGCTATGTTCTGTATCTTCCATTTCATTTCTTTCATATAATTTATGCTTGAAGGTGTAATTACTTTGAATATGTAAACCTTCAATAGGTTGTGGAATAGCTTTAATAATTCCATCTACTAAACTAGTAGGATATCCTCTCATCAAAAATAGTTCCCTCAGATTTAAAATTTCTTGGTTCTTTTGAGTTTCATTGCTACATAGCCTACAGACTCTCAGATATTGACTTTTAACTATGTTTGCAAAAATGTATCTGGGGTGCATACTACTATATTGAAGGATAGCATTCTTCCAGCATTCCTTCCTGTATATCTTAGTGGTTATAGTAGAATCTAAATTGATGGAAATGGTCACATCCAGAAAATTTATTGTATTATTAGAATATTCTAGGGCAAACCTCAGATAATCTGTGGTAGACTCTAAGTATGTCCGAAATTCCTCTAGGGAATCACTATCACCTCTCCAAAGCACAAGAATATCATCTACAAAGCGCTTATACAGCACTATGTTTGCTTGATATTTACTGTTGAAAACATGATGATATTCCCAATTGTGCATGACCAGATTTGCATATGAATTAGCGCAGGGGGTGCCCATAGCAACCCCCCACACTTGTTTGTATAGTTTCTCATTAAAAGAGAAAACATTGTTGTTAAGTACTAGATCTAAAAAAGTACCTATAAGGGACTGAGTATCTTTATCAATGATGGTATTCCTACACATTGTTTCTCTAATGGCGTCAATACCTTGTTCATTCGGTATAACTGTGAATAGGTTCTTGACGTCCATAGCTACTAAGAGCAAAGATGATGTCGATACTATATCTGGATCAATGCATGCTAAGTCATTTAATAGTTGCTGGGTGTCTCTCAATATGGTTGGAATAGTCTTTACTAAGGGTCCTAATTTGGATTCTAAATAAATAGATAAGTTTTCAGTCAGCCATTTATCTCCTGCCACTATGGGACGTAGTGGTGGAGGAGTTTGTTGTTTATGCATTTTTGGAAGTCCCTTTATCAATGGAACTAATGGGCATTCAATAAGACAATAATCATACAGCTCCTTGGACAACTGTCTGCACATCAACAATTCATATAAAGCGTCATGTACCTGAAAAATTAATCTATCTAAATCTAAATAATTAATATTTATATACTTCTCAGTATCGCCTAACATATTATACATTAATTCATTGTAAAAAGGGGTGTCCATCAAAATGAGGCCACCACCCTTATCAGCAGGCTTAATAACAAGATCTAAATCTTTCTTAAAATTCTTTAGTGCTATTTTCTCATTATAGCTCAAGTTATAATACAAATGACGCTTTGTTCTACTATCCATGGTATTAGAAAAATACTCATAGAATTCATGTTCACAAACTTGTAGAAAACAATTAACAATGGCTGGAATGTCTGGTATATAGACACTAGGTTTCTTATAATAGTTCTTGGTCCGTTGAACAATCACTGGTTCATCTTTAAATAGCAGTTTCAGAGACACATTTCTAGAAAATATTCGTAGATCTATAAGCAATTCAGAAAAGCTGCTTGGCTGTGACGGAACAAATGATAAGCCTCTATCAAGGAGGCTAATTTCATGTTCATTCAGTGATCTACTTGATAAATTAAACAGTAAGTCTATTAAGTCCTTTGCTTTCTCCTTACCTCCGTGTTCTCTTTGGAGTACTTTCTCTTTCTTCTTTCTCTGCTGTTCGACCGGGTCCTGTTGTGTGCTCGAAACTTCACCGGAAAAGGTAAAAAACCTATATTGGTAGCAGAGGAACCATCTTTGGGTCTCGCACCCTTTGGTTGTATTTGATTTTGATTTTTTAATCCTTCTTGATTCGGTGGTGGTGTATTTGCTAAAGGGGAGGGTTCAATTGTAATTTGGCGCTCTGCTTGCGTAGTCTCTACCAGTGCACTAACGTTGTTGTAGGAAACAGTACTTAAAGCGGCACTGCTGTTTGGAACATGTGAAGCATAAAACATGTTAGTATTCGACGGTTGAATGACAGTGGAATGGTTCCGATTATTAATGTTAGTAGCATTAAACTTCGACCAGATGAAAATTTGGCCTGTTACAAAGTCGTGATAATCTCTGACTAACTTCTTGTGTTTGGTTTGTTGAAGTCTGTCACTAAACGCCATGACTTGTAGATACATGGCATCAACTTTCTTTATATATGTTTCCCCTTTAAAGTTATCACTCAAGTGCTTATGCTGTTCTTCTACTTTAGCAGTGAGCTCTCGCTCTATAGGTGTAAAATAGTTAATAATGAGATTAATGTACTGTTTACTGAATGAAATGTTTAGTTCCTGCCATTGTTTCAATAGCAAGGGATGTGAGTCACCATACGTTGGCATGCATAAAATGCGCATCCCTCTGGGGATCATGTTGAAGTGGAGACAAGCCTCCAAATGGCGTCTTTGCCAGACCAGCTTATGCAGTTTATATAAGTTATTTTCTAGATCTCTAAGATTGAGAATAAACTCTTTGTGGTCAACAACAGTACCTGAGCTAGTATCAGTTGGTTGAAATGTATCCAAGTCTAGATCCAAAAGCGGATTCGTCTGTTGGTCTATAATGTCCTTCCATTTGTTCATGTTATCCTTAGGAATCGGATTGTAGTCCAACTCAACCACATTAGCATCCATCGTGTGATAGTAATGTAAACCCAATAAGACCAGAAGTATCAGGAAAAGTAAGGTGATTACCATCCAAGGATCTCGGTTTGTAAGAGCCAATGAAGTCCCAGGAACACCAAGCAAAGATCACCATGATGTAAGGATACAAAACTGATGGTTTTATTAAAAATAACAAGCACTTTCGCATACGGACTGTATGCTTCTTCAGGTTACAATAACTAGTAAAAAGCCAAAGGCTTATATAGCAAAAAACATTCCTTAATTTCCCGCTTTTTCTTTCATTCAATTAAATAATCAAACAATAATGCACTTAGCATCAATTCATTGCATTCAAATCTTACTTAGAGACTTCTGTTTTGAGCTTAAGTTAGAGTCATTTAAAAGATAAAGCTATAACTCACTCCTAAGAAACACAAGTATAGATTTATAATAGTTTTGACAATAATGATAAGTTCACATAGGTTTTAATCCAAGAGCAGGTAAACAGAACATAATCAAAGACAGCGACTGGAGCAATACAAATACATACATATGGATCCCAGCTACATAGTTAAAGTACATTCCTTTAAGATGAATTTTGTTTATATTATACTTCTTGAATGAAATGTAGTTTAAAAATTGAGAATGGAATGATGGCATTTCAGTAAGATCACTAAATACTAGAGTTACAATAAATTTATCTTTTATCCATTATTTTGCAATCTTTGAGTTAATATATTTAAGTTAATGGAGTTGGGGTACAGCAAGGAATACAAAAGCTCCCATTCATTGAAGTACTTTACTTTGATAATTCTGTCCTTTATTATACATTTTATATGGGAGGATAGAATTCAGAGTAAGTGTACTTCTATATTTGATGATAAATTCAGATATAATTATAGAATAAAACATACTGAACATTTCTTTCATTAGCAATCAACTTACCAAAAACATCCTGTTAAAATGTGTGCATTCACTAAAAATACTCAACACTGAATGTTATTTCATCAAACAAATTATACTAGCACAGCAACACAATACTGAGGGTTTACCCTCACACCTCTTTAACTTATATACATCCTCACACCGCCCTAGCTTATACTTATGTACACCCTCACACCTCCCTAACTTATATTTATGTACAACCTTAAACCTCTCTAACTTATACTTATGTACACCCTCACACCTCGCTAACTTATATTTATGTACACCCGCACACCTCTCTAACTTATTCTTATGTACACCCTCATACCTCCCTAACTTATATTTATGTACAACCTTAATCCTCTCTAACTTATACTTATGTACACCCTCACACCTCCCTAGCTTATACTTATGTACACCCTCTCACCTCCCTAGCTTATACTTATGTACACCCTCACACCTCTCTAACTTATACTTATGTACACCTGCACGCCTCTCTAACTTATTCTTATGTACACCCTCATACCTCCCTAACTTATATTTATGTACAACCTTAATCCTCTCTAACTTATACTTATGTACACCCTCACACCTCCCTAGCTTATACTTATGTACACCCTCAAACCTCCCTAGCTTATACTTATGTACACCCTTAAACCTCTCTAACTTATACTTATGTACACCCGCACACCTCTCTAACTTATTCTTATGTACGCCCTCACACCTCTCTAACTTATATTTATGTACACCCTTAAACCTCTCTAACTTATACTTATGTACACCCTCACACCTCCCTAACTTATATTTATGTACAACCTTAAACCTCTCTAACTTATACTTATGTACATCCTCACACCTCTCTAACTTATACTTATGTACACCCACACACCTCTCTAACTTATTCTTATGTACACTCTCACACCTCCCTAACTTATATTTATGTACACCCGTAAACCTCTCTAACTTATACTTTTGTACACCCTCACACCCCCCTAACTTATATTTATGTACAACCTTAAACCTCTCTAACTTATACTTATGTACAGCCTCACACCTCTCTAACTTATACTTATGTACACCCGCACACCTCTCTAACTTATTATGTACACCCTCACACCTCCCTAACTTATATTTATGTACAACCTTAAACCTCTCTAACTTATACTTATGTACACCCTCACACCTCCCTAGCTTATATTTATGTACAACCTTAAACCTCTCTAACTTATACTTATGTACAGCCTCACACCTCTCTACCTTATACTTATGTACACCCGCACACCTCTCTAACTTATATTTATGTACACCCTTAAACTTCTCTAACTTATACTTATGTACACACTCACACCTCCCTAACTTATATTTATGTACAACCTTAAACCTCTCTAACTTATACTTATGTACAGCCTCACACCTCTCTAACTTATACTTATGTACACCCACACACCCCTCTAACTTATACTTATGTACACCCTCACACCTCCCTAACTTATATTTATGTACGCCCTTAAACCTCTCTAACTTATACTTATGTACACCCTCACACCTCCCTAACTTATATTTATGTACAACCTTAAACCTCTCTAACTTATACTTATGTACACCCTCACACCCCTCTAACTTATACTTATGTACACCCTTAAACCTCTCTAACTTATACTTATGTACACCCTCACACCTCCCTAACTTATATTTATGTACAACCTTAATCCTCTCTTATACTTATGTACAGCCTCACACCTCCCTAACTTATATTTATGTACGCCCTTAAACCTCTCTAACTTATACTTATGTACACCCTCACACCTCCCTAACTTATATTTATGTACAACCTTAAACCTCTCTAACTTATACTTATGTACACCCTCACACCCCTCTAACTTATACTTATGTACACCCTCACACCTCCCTAACTTATATTTATGTACAACCTTAAACCTCTCTAACTTATTCCTATGTACACCCTCACACCTCCCTAACTTATATTTATGTACACCCTTAAACCGCTCTAATTTATACTTATGTACACCCTCACACCCTTCTAACTTATACTTATGTACACCCTTAAACCTCTCTAACTTATACTTATGTACACCCGCACACCTATTTAACTTATTCTTATGTACACCCTCACACCTTCCTAACTTATATTTATGTACACCCTTAAACCTCTCTAACTTATACTTATGTACACCCTCACACCCCTCTAACTTATACTTATGTACACCCTTAAACCTCTCTAACTTATACTTATGTACACCCTCACACCTCTCTAACTTATACTTATGTACACCCTCACACCTCCCTAACTTATATTTATGTACACCCTCACACCTCTCTAAGTTATACTTATGTACACCCGCACACCTCTCTAACTTATTCTTATGTACACCCTCACACCTCCCTAACTTATATTTATGTACACCCTTAAACCTCTCTAACTTTTACTTATGTACACCCTCACACCCCTCTAACTTATACTTATGTACACCCTTAAACCTCTTTAACTTATTCTTATGTACACCCTCACACCTCCCTAACTTATATTTATGTACACCCTTAAACCTCTCTAACTTTTACTTATGTACACCCTCACACCCCTCTAACTTATACTTACGTACACCCTTAAACCTCTTTAACTTATACTTATGTACACCCTCACACCTCCCTAACTTATATTATGTACACCCTCACACCTCGTTAACTTATACTTATGTGTGTGTTATTAGTTAACCCAGGGATCCCCGAACAATAGCTCAATGCTCCACTGGATATCTAATTCTCTAGTTCGCAGAAGTGACTAGGGGGTGAACTACTCCGGTGAGTTTCACTCTGTGGGTATTTCAAGAGTAGCACCAATATGCAGGATTTAGGACCATTTACTGAAGTTTGTGGACATCTTATACAATGTTCCATTTCATCTTACTGTGCTGTAGCTAGAGTTATAAAACTGTTACAAAGAAAGTTATAGCAGTGCGACTACTACTGCAATGTAACAATGTGCTTTGTATTAATCTTCACTTGTAAAGCACTATGCCATGTATTAAGGCAAGTTACAGCAAGAGTTGCTGCAGTAGACCATGTAATCAAGCATGGACAGACTTCATTTTGTGATCTACATACCTGCTGCATCCCTAGTTATAAATCACAGTTACATGTAAAATGACTGTCAAGCCAATGGCAGCACATCTTTCTCAGTCTGACCATTCTGTGTCAGTTTGGTCATTGTGATTCTTCAAGAACAGTTCCATATATATTTGAAAGAAAAAATTCTTCTTCTTCTTCTTCTTTCGGCTTTTCCCGGTTAGGGGTCGCCACAGTGGATCACCTTTCCTCTCATGATTGGCAATGGAGTTTTACGGTGTTGAGTTGCCAGCCCAGCACCCAACCTTCCACAGAAGGCACACACAAATGTGCACTCATGCCTAGGGC
Source organism: Protopterus annectens (assembly GCF_019279795.1). Taxonomy (NCBI): domain Eukaryota; kingdom Metazoa; phylum Chordata; order Ceratodontiformes; family Protopteridae; genus Protopterus; species Protopterus annectens. Next base: position 1,143,155,580 of record NC_056728.1, on the reverse strand, counting down.
CAATTTAGAGTATCCAGTCCACCTACAGCATGTCTTTGGGATGTGAGAGGAAACCGGAGCACACAGATGAAACCCACGCGACCAGAGGGAGGACATGCAGACTCCACACAGAAGGCACCCCAGCTAAGGATCATACCGCAGAACCTCTTGCTGTGAGGTGGCAATGCTAACTGCTGCACTACCATGGCTGCCCATGTATTTGGAAGAAGAACAATGCAGGCAAATTCAGGTGCTCAATCTGACTGTCAGTGGCCTGAACCTGAATATTGATTTTACAAGGCACTTAAGAACTTTCCCTCTGGGCAACTAACAGCAGACACAAATAATGTGTAGTGAAGGGCAACAAATATTTTCTATGCTAGTAATGCATGCTTTTATGATAAATTTATCATGAATCCAAACTGCTGATACTCTCAGAAAGTTAAGAATAACTGTAAGATTACATGGGTTTGTCTTTTGGCAACTGTCTTTTAGTTATTATTGGTTCTACTCAAACACTCAAGTCCCAAATGCTGAAAAAACAGTGTCTTTATGCCAGGGACTTGAAAGATGTGTAGCTTGTGCAGGCTGCTGCTGGTGCTCAAAGTCGAATATAAGTTCAGGCAAGCAGCTGCCATTCCTTACCTGAAGACATCATTCAGGTTTGAGGGAGGTAAGTGTGGCAGTCATGGAAAGGGAGTGGAAGAGGGTGAGAGTGTAGATTAAGGCAGATATCATCAAGGGGAGGGAGGTTTAGGGAGCAGAAGGGAATTTTTAGGGTTAGGGAGTGGGTTAGGATTTTAGGTATAGGCAGCAAGAAGGGAGTTTTAGGATTATAAGGCCTTCTTTGCATACTTCCACAATCTCAAAGGTAACTCCCAAATCTGTTCTGAATTGGTGGTCAAGAATACCACAGACACAAACACCATATATGTAGCCAACCTGCTGGCAGACAAGTTCAGTGAAAACTTCACCCCTGCATTCCCCATCATGTAAACCAGGGCATCCCCAGCACCTGACCCCACCCTCATCACTAGGGAGCAGGTTATTAATGCCCTCAAAAAGGCAAAACATACAGCGTCCATGGGACCCAACAACATTCCTGGCTGTGTTCTACATGAACTGAGGCAAGAGCTCTCAGCACCACTAGGCACCCTATTCATCCAAATCCTGTGTACCGGCTTTGTCCCAACAGAATGGAAGACAGCCACTGTCATCACTCTGCACAAAGGTGGAGCATCCACCGACCCAGGCAGTTATAGGCCCATCAGCCTAACTAGCCTGATCTGCAAGGCCATGGAATGCATTATCATGGACCTTATAAACAAGGACATTGTTAACCTCCAAATGCTTGAACCCACACAGTTTGGTTTTGTCAAAGGGAGATCATGCCTGTTAAACTTGATTGCCTTCTTCGAAACAGTCACCAAAGCCATGGATGAGGGGAAGACAGTGCACACCGCCTACCTTGACCTAGCCAAAGCCTTCAACACTATTCCCCACTCTGGCATAATAGATAAACTCTCCCAGTTAGGCATCAACCCATATGTTACCAGATGGGTAGCTAACTGGTTCACTGATAGAACCCACTCAGTCAAAATAGGGGAAGCCACCTCTAGTAGTAGTAGACCCACAACAAGTGGTATACCCCAAGGATCAGTCTTGGGGCCCTCTACTGTTTGGGACTGGATATACTTTTCTGAGGTGCAAGCTAAAACCAGTGGTCTGTGGCTGACCAAGTTTACAGATAATTGCAAGCTGGGCACTGTCATAAATTCCTCTAGTGATATGAACATCCTCCAGGAAGGCCTTACTAACACTAATGACTGGTGCCAGAAGCATGGTCTCAAACTGAATGCCAAGAAGTGCATCATTATCCCCTTTGGGGAAAATGGTGTTCCCACTAATTATCACATTAATAACAATGTACTAAGCATGCAATCAGTCATGAGGGACTTGGGCACCCAGGTTGATAGCAACCTAACTTTGGACCACCATGTTGCCTCTATTGTACAGAAGGCTTTCTACATGGCCCACCTCATATGTAAGGGTATTTCATCCAGGAACAAGGACATCATAACATCCCTGTACTCCTCCCTTATCAGACCCATTATTGAGTACAATGCCCCCTTTGGCATGTACCTTGCCAAGCAAATGCAGCAGTTCAAGAGACCACAGAGGTTCCTGACCAGGAAAATCCAGTGTCTCAAACACCTATCCTATACAGATAGGCTAAAAGTCCTGGCCCTCTACTCATACTGCTCAGAGGTGACCTGTGCTGGCATACAAGGCCGTTTCAGACTTGGTCTTGATGGAATTGCTGCATATCCATAAGTCAAACCACGTGTGCAACTCACATAAAAGGTATCAACCTGGTCTGTGACATTAACAGAACTTGTTGGCAGAATAGATTTGTGTCCCAATGACTCCCCCATCTGTGGAATAGACTTCCTCTCCATGTCAAGCAGAGTACCTCACTATCCCTCTTTAGACCTGGATTACTGGATGGGAAACAGAAAATATACCCCTGGGATCCCAACTGTGTCCCTGCTGGACAGGGAAAACAGGTGATGACTTTGTGCGAACATGGGTGAAATTCTTGGCTAGGCTTATAGGGGCCTCTGGGCCAATAGCCTAGTGTCGTACTATGAACCTATGAACCTATGATTAGGGAGTAACTGGGGTGGAGTTTTAGGGTCAGATAGTTATTAAGGACTTTAGGGTTGGGGCGGAGTAGAGTTTTAGGTTAAGGGAGGCAAGACTTGCTTTAGAAAATGGCTGAGAATGCTAGGGTTAGAGTTAGGGCTCTGATAGGACTATACATATTTATAGGGTCAGTTGTTGGGAGGACTAAGTAGTCATGGGGCATTTGGCTAGTGGAAGTTAGAGCACTTACCTTTTTGAGCAAGTGTCAGGGATCAAATTTGTAGCAGGCTACTAGAATGTAAACAAATGAAGTAGACCTGCTATTATCACATAATTAACATTCTAACAGAACACTAGTAACCATAAGTTTAACAGTCAGTAAGTACACTTTGTTCAGTGTTGATCTTCTGAGGAACATTTTTTCCCATCATCTTCTCCTGCTCTCTCTTTCTCTCTCTCTCTCTCTCTCTGTTTTTTACTTTCTTTCTTACTTTCAGTTAGTGAACCCATAGCCTGTACAGTGTAGTAACTGCACACAATATCAGTGCAGTCTACCCTTATTTACATGGTTGCCCCAGCCTTTTCCATAGCACATCACTTCACACTGAGCTGGATGTTATTACAAATTTACATTTTCTATTAACTAAAACATCTATCTCACAGAGTTCGCTAGTTTAAATAGGCTAACAAATTACTAATTATAACTTCTTGTTTTCCTTTGCTGGATTTAACTAATCACCATACACCTCACTGTGTGTCAGAGCAGTCTCTGCAGCAGTTGTCTTCTCTGCTAAGTAAGCTCTTAGATTTGAATAATATGCACTTGACAAAAGTGCACTTTGAAGACAACATGGTGCATACATGCACACACACACACACACACACACACACACACACACACACACACACACACACACACACACACACACACACACACACAAACACACAGTGTGTCTGCTCTGAGGTGTAGTTATCATACTAAGTACATGAGCTGCATACTTTCATTCCACACTGGTATTTTTCAAGTGTTTTTTTAGCCAATAGTAAATAAATAAATAATGTACTTCCCCTTTATAGAAACAAGTGGGTATTTTATGCATTGTATCTGACAACAGTAACTTAATAACTTCCAAAGAAGGGCTTCTGCTAGCCTGTAAACTCAAGAAATCACAAAATCTCTGTTGTTTCATTAAATGGTATTAAATCATCTCTGTGTTACAGTCTGTTTATAAATCAGAGAAATAACATGATGAACCTGTAGAAAGTTCTTTCCGCCCTTTAATTACTGTTGTATCCACTTAGCATTCTCCTTTCTGAGAAACCAGGTGTTCCTAACCACTGTCCTTACATATATCCCATATATTCCTCACTCATCCCCCCATGTGAACAGCATGCTGCTGATATCCTTATCCAGATAGATACGTACCTAGTAAATACTGGCTGTATATTATTCTGTGCACAATGATCACTATTATCCTTTATTTATTTATTTGTTAACTGTTTTGAATGGCTGATCTAAAGTAAGTTCTTTCATTGGGCCATACAAAGACAAAAAACAAAGTGATGTCAAAAATATTTCATCACTACCTGCAACACCTAGGTGTGACTTAAAAATGTAAAACATTAAGATATTCCTTCAGCATGTACAGTACTCTAGTTGGGCACAACAAAACTGCAAGATACACTTTACATTAACAATAGTCCATACCAAGTTAGAATACATTAGCCAATGCCCAATGCGAATGATGGTTTGAAACGGGTTCCCACTGGAATTCTGAGACTTGTAAGTGTGAGCCACATTATTACAAAACAATGTCAGAAAATGCAGGATCAGAGTGAATGTTGAACATTGTTTCTCTCCTTTAAAGTTGTTTTTTTGCACTCTCATGTGGCAGCAGGCCATCCACACCCCCCTAATTTATATATACCAACTGTGAGATCACCATACCTCAGAGAAAAGGAGAACATTTTCAAACATAATATAAGTTGTGATGGGTCCCTACTCTGAGCCAGTAATCAAGTAGACTCAATCCTCATCACTGACTGTGGTGAGGGCTGATCACTATGAGCAAAGATGGATTCACACAGTATTTTCAGATGCAGCTCCCTGCACCAAGCACAATTTCCCTTAAGAGCATACAGGGAGCATGCTCCAGACCTGAGGATGAAATCTCTTTCTCTCTCCAGACCCACACAAATCTCTGCTCTGACTACTTTGGAACTCTGTGTCTCTGTTCCCAGTAGCTAAGACACACACTTGGATATTTGAGTTTCAGACACACACATACACACCTGGGAAAAGCTGGCACAGATTTATTAGCTGTGCCCTTTTCTGCCCGGATTCTGCAGTAATTACACTATTACCAGTCAGTCACCCTAAGGCTCTTACAAAGGGTATCTAATTATACTGTGCAAAATTAATGCTAACACAAATGGTAGAGTGTAACCAAAGTAGCAAGTCTTTCAGGAGGGGTGACAGCATCACTAAACAAGCATAAATACTCAAGATGTTAAAAGTATTATCTAAAGGACCAGCCACAATGAAAGGTATTAAAATATTTAATGATAAATAATAAAACAGAAAACAGGAGAATAATGAATACAATAAACAACAGAGTTTCAACCACAGAGATATAAAAATAATACAGTTGGATAGTTTCTCACATATGCAGAAAACAAAACTAAACTATTCTCACTAAATGTCCCTAGCTAACTAAAGAATTACTGTTCCCTGACTACTTACTAAAGCAAGGCAAGCAGATGTGTGCTGAGTGTCTTAACACAGCAAAAGCCAGATGATGTCTCTTTCTCTATGTGGATGTGTGAAATATACATCCTGTCAGAAATCTCTCCTGTCAGATTCTCAAGTGCTGCTTTGAGGGTTCCAAATAAACCAGATACTGGTTACAGGATGACATCACCTCTGGTCACCTGACTCTGGTACAATATACACAGAGCTTTGCTAAGATCTTTGGCAGCATCTGAAAGCTATAACACAATTTCATACTTTCTGCCCTTCCAGGGTTCTCTGATAAACATGCACACTTGATCAGTTACAACAATGCAACCTAATATACATTCATTTGTTCTTTCTGTCCAGCAGGACTTGCTGTTGATGCATTTTTAACACAAGTAACTTTACAAATATATTTTTAACTCAAACAGCTATATTAATCAGTGTGATAGTCAAATAACATGAAATTCTTTACAAAACTCCAGCTAGTTCTGCTGGCATATGTATTGGCCTACTCTCCATGGCACAGATGGCACTACCTCATAACATTGCATCAGTAATTCCACATTTTTGGTCATTCAGTCTCACTAGTCCAGGACTTACACTAATGAGTCTTGGAATATCAACTGGTTACTACTTGACCCAGTAGTATAGATCTACAGAGTAAATTCACTTGCTGTGAGGTAAGGGTTCTAAGATCTCCTAGCTTCAGAAAAGTGGAGTACTATTATGCACCCTGAAAGGGGAAAAACATATAGAACTGGCAAGTTATCTGCCTTTCATCTTTTAAGTTAAAGAAAAAACAGGCATATGAAAAGGCTGGATGAGTGAAAAAAAAAAAAAACAGATGTAACGTGCATGCTGTGAATTCAAAATGGGAAGCCCAAAGAACTA